>NC_046636.1:4474971-4639971 GCF_900324485.2 Mastacembelus armatus | reverse complement strand
TATTTACAGCTCTTTGATGGGCTTCTTGTAGAAATGTGCAGTAATTTGAATATTACTAACCAGTAAAAGTGCACAATAATGTTAGTAGTGTCCTGATCTGAGACAGAAAGCTTTAGAATTAGATGGATCCAGATGTCATTTTACTGTTTGCCAGCTGCCACTGAGACTCAGTGTCTGTTGTTATTAGATAAGTTTATTATGTAATTACTGTGGAATTACTCCCAGCTGAACTGCCTGGATTGAAACACAGCTAGAGAAAGATTTCTCTCACAGATTTTACTTAACATTTCGCAGATATAGTGATTAACTGTTATTCACTTCAAAATAAATGCATTATTGCTTGCAGACACAGTATGTAAATAATTTTAATATACCATGAGAGATGCATTATGCAGTCTGTCCCTAAGAAGCATTGGCTATAACTTTGATAATTGTTAAACTAATTAAACATTACGTAAGCTTTTGTCCTAAATTTGCATATTTTATGTTTATTGTAAATGTTTGAAATGATAGTAATTCAAAATCTAAACTAATCTGACACAGATTACAGCCAAGGGGATTACATGGGCCACTGGGATGTCACTCGACCACTGTGGTCTGCTCAGATCAGATTTAATTTAGCGTGTTTTTCATTCAGCAGACATTATTAGAGTTTATGGTATAGGTAGGCTGTGTGTGCGCGCATGTGCATGTGCGTGCGTGTGCGCGTGCGTGTATGTGCGTGTGAGTGTGTGTGTGTGTGTGTGTGTGAGTGTGTGCACTGCAATTGGCTCCCTGACAGCTCATGAACAATGGTTTTAAATATGACATCAGAGATATCATCATCACACATTATCTGTGTAATCTCTGGGATTCATGCATCATTCAGAAAAAACAATCAAACACGCAATTTCAGTTTTTGATCATGCAGATATTTGTTGCTATTTGTACTGACTGATGAGTGAATTAATGATCAGACAAACAGCACAGAAACAGGAATACAACAAACAACAACAACATTTACTATAATAGAAAAGCAATAAATTCTGACATTCGAGAAGCTGAAAATAATACATTTTTGATATTTGTCCTTAAAGATGCAATTAAGTGATGAACATATTAACAAAATAGTTGCTAATGTAGGTTATTTTGTTTGATAAATTGATTAATCAACTAATTGCTGCAGGACAACACAGAAATTATTAACATCAGGAGAATTAGCATTTTTGTATCCACTGAGGGAAGACAGCCTTCAGTATTTACTCTCAGTTGACACACTTTTCTTTCTTTTTCTCTGTCTCTCTCACAGGTCAATGGAACAGAAGCAGACTATGAGTATGAGGAAATCACACTGGAGCGGGTAAAAACCTACCTACAATCTGAACACACCAGATTGTAGGCCAGAACGCATGTGGGCTTTTTACACACAATTTATATGTAGTGGGTTACATCAGTCCCAGTGGCAGTGACGTAACCATCTACTGTTTGTCCTTGCTGAACTCTTCTCTGTAATCACACTGAAGACATAATTCTTCCAGAAATTAATCCAAGTACTTGTCTATTTTAAACTAGAAGAAAATTGCACCTTTGCTGAAACAAACATACTAACAAATGGTGAAGGATGTGAAAAGACAACATATAGAAAACGACGCAAAAAACACAAATGAATGTGCTATAAAGATGATATTTGCATTTATTACACCAGTAGATTATTTTCACATTTAAAGAAGTCTTTTTTTTTTAGATTCTTAAAAAAAATCACTGGAAATAAAAAACTGAGTTTGAAACTTGAGTTTTACTCAACAGTGACTTGTTATATGACTGTACAGAAATAAAATCCTTTGAATTCAAGGCATAAAATACCTGAGTTTGTTTGAATAGATTTTAGTCATAAAAATATATTCTGCTCTCTGCTGGCTATTTTAGTCTTTAGCTGGCTTTTTTTCTCCTTTTTATCGTTCTGCTTTTCTTTCTATCAGTCCCATCCTCTCTATTTGTTGTCCATCCTTCCCTATTTTCTTCCCCTCCTCCTCTTCTCTTCCTCTCTCATTATATTCCCCTTTCTCTCATCCCAAGGCTGTCTTTTCGGCTCCCTCTCTCTCCCTTTATTCTCCTGTGACCTGGTTCTGTCTGCTTGGCTGGATTTGCTTTAAAGACACCGTGGACATACACGCAAACACAGGCACAGACATTACACTAGCTTTATACAATGACAGAGTGCAAGGAAGTGAGAGAAAATGATGCAGAGCAGTGGCTCTCATCAGGTAATGTCTTCAATTTGCAGATGTGAATTATTATGTGTCATTTGGTAATAAGTGAAAACATAAGTGAACAGGCCTGTTCACGTAAAAAATTTGTTTGGTAAGAAGTGAAAATTGGGGTATTATTCAATGTAGTTCTGCAATGAATGACATTTATTTAATAGTATTTATTAGTTGCTTCTTGGTGCTGAGTGAGATTGGAAGAGTCAGTATAATAGATGAAATGACACAATGAAGAGGGATTTTGGCATCTGAATTCCTAATATAATGAATTATAAAGTTATTACTGTGGGGTTATGGACTTCTTATATAACCCATCTAACTGTGCCTCGGTGATTTTTCCATTACTCATATCTACATTTACTTATTACTACAAAGCATCTTAAACATAAGTGTCATACTGTGTAAAAACAAACATTTTCGTACAGTAATCACTTTGTTGTCATTATACATATATAACTTTAATTTTCTGGTGTCACAAGTTATCTATAGTAAACAATTCACAGATTAGGTTTATTTTTTTAAAACCACAATCTTTGTCTCTCTGTATGCGCAGGGTAATTCAGGCCTGGGGTTCAGTATCGCAGGAGGGACTGATAATCCCCATATCGGAGAGGACCCATCCATCTTCATCACTAAGATTATACCTGGAGGGGCTGCAGCCCAGAATGGACGACTCAGGTACAAATACACTTGTTTGTGTAAACTGCGAGGATGAATTATTGACTTACATTATTTACCACTCAATTATTTAAATTATTTACTCATACCAAAAGTTGCCCTGTGTAATTCTGACCTCAGTCTTTTTGGGATCAGCTTTGTTTCTAGATGGGAGGCACATCCTCACAATAATAGTGTGAATACAAGTACACAATACCATTTCTTTAAACTATATACTTGTATTCAAAATCTAGTACCACACATTATTGTTTTTAAAGCTATGATTTATAATTTTCCTTGTTCAGAATAAAGGTCACATGTGCATATGGTGTCACACTTGTGCTGTCTCAAATGCAGTTTTTATTGTTTCACCACAGGGTTTGAATTTCTATCTTTTAGCTCTTTTTCCTTTTTTTTCATTGATCCTTAAATGGAAAGTAGCTGAATAATATAAGTCATACAACTAAAAGAACCTTGTTTCTATGACTTAGACTTCCCCTGTAACAGATACAAGTCTCCCATGTCTAGTTTGGGAAGGTGATAATTTTGTTTTTTCACCATTTATACAGTATCTTCATGCCAATAACATATTAATGGTGTGAGATTTTTCTCTGAAGGGTGAATGACTGCATTGTGCGGGTGAATGAGACAGACGTCAGGGAAGTGACCCACAGCGGGGCTGTGGAGGCGCTGAAAGAGGCAGGAGGTCTGGTCAGGCTGTGTATACGACGCAGGAGGAGCCTCACCGAGAGAACCATGGATATTAAGCTGGTCAAAGGACCCAAAGGTGAAAAATATAATTGTGTAGAAGGTACAGCAGAACATATTGTAAAGTCAGGAAGTAGTATTTTTTGGTTGAAAAATTGCAGTACTGCAGGAAATAAAACTCTCTATCATTAAGATCAGCCTCAGGTAACCCAAAGGTTTCTCCCTGTAATGTGACCACCTGTTGATGTTCTCTCTTAGGTTTAGGATTCAGTATAGCGGGTGGAGTTGGAAACCAACATGTCTCAGGTGACAACAGTATCTATGTGACTAAAATCATCGAGGGAGGAGCTGCACACAAAGATGGACGGCTACAGATAGGGGACAAACTTGTAGCTGTAAGAACCACATATTTATATATACATAATATTTATATTTATGTTTTATTCTTCTCACTTTTTCTACATTACACTTGATGTTATCATGGTAATTAGCCTCAAATAGATTAGAAATATCCCCTATTGTCATTATTAGCATCAAATACTGCATGCCAAAAATTGCTTTTGAATTTACATCATAAATATCTCTTAGTAACATCAAATACAAAATGAATCACCCTTATTAGAGCCAGATGTATGATTATTTAGCACTAATAGTATCAGGATGACTTGTCTTTGTTCATGTTTGAGAGCTGAGCAAAAAAATGGCCTGTCATCTCCATTATGTTGTGTTTTAAAACTAAATGAGGTAAGATGAGGTCATAGTTTTACTTTCAGCCCTACATCCAAGCCTGTTAAAAGGTGATTAAACACAGCAGCACAGCAAAATTAACAAACAAACAAAAAAGCCAGATCATTAGAGCTTCTCCATTAATTCACTGTCCAGTAGCCAATTTTAATACAGTGATGTGTGGAGACAATCTCAAAACTGCATTCACATTATATGTTTTTGCTGCACATTAGTGCACATTGATGTTGCCTTTATCTGTGCATTTACATGTCTCTGCATTCTTTTACACTAATACATTATTTATCTTCATGGATCTCCAGGTAAATGGCACCTGTTTGGAGGACGTAACTCATGAGGAGGCAGTGGCGGCTCTGAAATCGACTCCTGATGTTGTTTACCTTCGTGTGGCCAAACACACCTCGCTTTTTATCAATGACAACTTCCCTCCTCCTGATGTCACTAATTGTGAGTACACACCAGACAGGGGTCAGTACAATACTTAACTATGACATAACTGAACCTGGCATCTTCCACACTGTGTAGGCTCTCACTTTTCATCACAAGATTCAAAACATTTCAGTTAAACAGTAGTCCGGTGAAAGTAGCACACATCAGTGCAACTGAGAGGTTGAAGCTTTGGGGCCAGATGGTGTTGAACTGCAAAGAACAGTAAGGAGTAAAGCTGTTTGCTGTTTCGCTTAGAATGGGTCTGTAAGAATGCTCTCATTCACCCTTAAGCAAAGACTGTCAGTAAAACAGCAACAGCACAATAAGTTTGACCCACCTGTTAGAAGTGCAAGAGAAAGACAAGACCAGAAAGTTTGACAATCAGCTGTAGCTATCACAAGGCTCCACATGTTGCATCAGCATAGACAGAAGATCAGAGGGTGAAGGGTGCAGACTGCTGCTTTTCCACTTTTCCATAACTGTGAAACCAATTACAATAACTACTCTCAGTGGCCTGGTTAAGACTGTGTCATCAATTTTCCTGTCAGTGCTGTAGACCACATGGGACTCCTAAAGTAGCCCAGAGTATAGAGCCATGAAATCTTACTACTCCATGTTAGACAGTAAATATTTACTATTGGTTGTCACTAAAAAATGACAACATTTACCTGAGATGGTTACATGGAGGATGTAGGCCAGTCCATAAGAGAACAAACCTGTGGCTCAAGGAGACACCTGTTTCTTCTGTGTTTTCCCCATATGTCCCTCAGAATTCAAATAGACAATCCAGACAGATGATGAGTATCCAAATACTGCACAAGATTTGAAGCTAAATATGCAGCTATATTATGAAACATATGTAATATGTTTGAGGAAACAGGTAATGTGTTCATGTATTGTCCATTCTGACAGTTGCAGTGTTTTCAAACCAGTTTATGTTGGTTAGAAAAATGATTTATTGTTTAAAAAGATATTCTACAATGATCCCATTCCACAGACCATTTTAAATTTGTTATATAACAGTCTGATAATCAGACTGGATAAATTTGGTCCACTGGATTACAGCCACTTGTCACTGCTCCAAATCAGCATATTACCAAACAACATGTCATTCTCACCATTTCTGAACCTACCACATTAGCAAACAGTACATATAACACCACCGTATTACAGTCCACCCTGCTGTGGAATAATATGTTATCAGTGGAACCATAAAGGAAGAACATGACAGTACCCATTTAGCATTTCAAATGGTATCAGTGAGGTAAAATAAGATGTGTGTGTGTGTGTGTGTGTGTGTGTGTGTGTGTGTGTTCCTCCAGCATACTCCCCACATCAAGACAACCATGTAAGTCCCTACATGAGTGGCAGTCAGTCTGTAAGCCCTGCACCACTGACCACACCCAGATACTCACCACTACCCAGGGCCGCAACTGGATATGACGACCTACCCAGGTGAGACCTCACATGATCACAGAAACACATGGACAGTACAAACAAAGGAAGGGTGTTTGTGATTGTCATTTGAAGCATTTTTTTTTTCTGACTCATGTGGGTTTATTATTACTGAGGAATGTTGAATATATGGAAATCTTCTAAGACCAGTTAGGTATAAAAAAATGTTTTAGGCTGATTTTGTTAATATCACATCTTAAAGAATGTCTGTCACTTCTCAAAGCAAATTTTCTTATTCAAGAAAAATTCTGAATTTAGTGATGACATTAAGGAAATTTGGTAAGAATTTGTAACATGTTATCTTGTCTATAGGGTTCTTTGTTCCTATAGTGCTCATCTCATGGTTCCCTCTGAGAGATTTAGTGGCCAATAAAGTGGTTCTTGGTACCATTTTGGGACCCTTGTACTTCTCTGCCTGATTTGCTGCTGTGCCTATACAGTGTGTGTGTGTGTGTGTATGTGTGTGTGTGTGTGTGTGTGTGTGTGTGTGTGTGAGGGTGTGTGTGTGCGTGTGTTTGTGTTTGTGTTTGTGTATGGGTATGTGTATGTTTGTGCGTGTGTCTTTGGCAGTATAATGCAGATACCAGTGTGACTTTTGTCTACTCAGGTCAAATATGTATACGCACACGCACACATGCAGATACACTCGCAGTGATGCTCTTCTGCCTTTAATCCATTTTAATGGACAGATTACAGCCTACCACAGAACGCGTCACTCGACTTGCATCACCGTGGTTACCAGAATATGTCGTCATAAACCTTTGGGCCAATCAGTGTGCTTTGATTATAATAAATCTGATAAGCTTCAGACTGACCGCAGACTGGTCATTTTGATGCGTCTCTTTTCTGTGATGCTTTTCGTTCTCTGTGTTTGTATCTGCCCCTCAGTCTCAACCTGTGACTAGTTTGTCCTGCATATAGAAGATTATGTGTTTCATTAAATGTCCATAATGTTTGTGTAATTTTTTCGAACAACTGATTTCAGGTGTAAGACACTTATTAATTTGAGCTTTAGAACTTAAATATCTGTTAAAGCCGTTTACCAATCAAATGCCAGTGAGATCTTTTTCTGGAATGTAATATCTCTATAGTGGCTTAATGATTGTAACTAATAGTGGAAACACTGGATTTTTATGCCATTGACAAAGAAACTATATATATTTTTTTAATTTGTCATGTCTGGCTGATGTTCTAGCTGATATTCAGCTTGTTATCTGCCCCTGTTCTGATCCTGTGAATTGTGTCACAGCCCTAGTTAGAACCATTTCAGTCAATTGAAAGTTAATTTTGCAAAAGCTAATATTTATATGCATAAGTAAATAGCCTCATAACTCACTAACGTGAGTATTTACAGATGCCCTGTAAATACTTCGGAATTGATTCTATGCTGATCATGACTGTTTTCATCCAAACTTGTAGGTGATGAGGACATGATGGTCCAGTGTTGGTCACAGAGCAAGAAGGAGCAGCTTTTGGTCTTAAATATATATTTTAATTTTCTACATAAGCTCCTGTTTACTATCATTGCTCAAAGACATTCAAATCATGCTAAACTGTGAAAGAATCAAACCAATAATACATATTAACAGAGTCAGAACTGTGTGTTCAGGACAGAGTACAGTAACTACGTTGGTGCAATAGAACTAAGACAATGCAATACTGACATCTGCTGGTCATCCTGGAGAATGAGTTCAATGTTACACTTGCTTCCCTGCTACTATTTATCATTTATGTGGGTTTGTATGAAAGATTTTATACTTTCAGAAACCAGTTGAATATACATATTAGTCTATTAGTCTAACTGCTAAATCTTTTTTTTTTTTTACTTTATAGTTAGGTTGTCCATGTTAAATACTTCTTTAGATAATTAATCATAATTCTTTACCCTGAAGAAGTGTCTTTGTTTGATTTGTATTTCTTCCAGAGAACCCAGGAGGGTGGTGCTCCAGCGGGGGTCTACAGGCCTCGGTTTTAACATTGTTGGAGGGGAGGATGGAGAGGGCATCTTCATCTCTTTCATTCTTGCTGGAGGCCCAGCTGATCTTTGTGGGGAGCTAAGAAAGGGAGACCGCATCCTCTCGGTATGAGCCAAAACCTAATACTTTTACTGCACACAGCTGTACAACACCGCTACTGTCAGCATTAATATTATTAAGTCCAATTCTGCTGTTATTACTGTATAGATTATACAGGCGTATCAAGGGAGCCATTGTATTAGTTTAAAGTCCTCTAGGGCCTCTGTGTTGTGCATCTATCTGTCCTTGTACATTATTGATGTGGTGTCATACAGTTCAGGATAACAGTGACATTTTTGCTGATGCTAAACATTTTGAACTTGATCTAATGTATATTGGCATTCTTTCACAATGTCTACAACAGGCCTGAATTTAAAAAGAACTTTCCGACAGATGCTATGTTTTGTTAAAGGTGTATTGTGTGGTGCAGAAATATGGCTTTAATTTTCTTCAGACAGGATGTCGTTCTCAGACTGCAGAGAACAAGACATTCCCTGCAGAATAACTGTGACTCTATTTTGTATTGTGTATTCACGTGTGCAAGTACTACTGTAGTAGAAATGATTTTATGCATAAAATAAACCTTTAAAAGTACACACATTTGTGAGTTAGTGACCCACTAAGAAATACAGTACTGCATTCTTAATGACATGTTTACCTCAAGTTACATTTATTGCTATTGATCTGGTATGACATCTAATCTTCTGTGTGCAGGTGAATGGGGTGGACCTGTCCAGTGCAACACATGAGCAGGCAGCAGCAGCTCTGAAGAACGCAGGACAGACCGTTACCATAGTAGCACAGTACAGACCAGAGGGTGAGTACTGCAGATAAACATCACATTTCCATTTCTTGCATGCACAGATGAGTGCACAAGAAAACCTTAATGGAATAGCTTGAAAGAAGAAAAACATTACCCCTAAATATGTCAAATGGCTTTTGTGCTGATTGGCAAGGTGAGAAAAGTGGGTGTATTGATAAAGACAAAAAGACACAAAGGTTGATGAATTTTTTCTAATACATGATGATGTTGATCTACCACTGCTCTTCTTTTGTCTTGTAATTTTTGGCAGTAGAGTAGTAGAATATAGTACATGCAGCAATCAGTAAATTTATGCCCCCTACAGTACAATGTGTGGAATAGATAAAAAAATAATTTAGAAGTGGTACAGTAGCTAAAAAATAAGATGTGCCATTTGTGTTCAAAGAAAATAATAACAATAATAACTAAAATGCCATTTTAGATGGAAAGCAGTGATGATGTATTAACATGTATTGGCCTTTTTAATGAAGTTGCTGTGTTCACTAGCACTTAACCCTGAACTGAACCATCACAATTAACTTAATCCCAACTCTTACACCAAACATTAACTCATTAACCAAACATTAAACCAAACTTTAACCCACAACTAGTTAATATATCCTTACTGATTAAACTGAAATTGGTGCTCACAGAGATAGAAATACAAGCACACACAGAAACAGAGTGAGGTTTCCCAACAAGTACCATCCTGGATGGTAGTCTACTGAGAGTGATTAAGAAGGCTGTAACCTAGGTAACCAGATTATAACTGCTGATTGGCTTAGCTAATGGGATGTTGTTATGGTGGAGCACCTGATTATAGCACATACATCAACCCACACACACTCATGCACATGGTAAAACAACATCAGGCTCCCTGAGACCCTGATTCACTTCAGAATTGTGTTGGTCTTTTCCTGGTATCTACAGTAACACCTACAGTTAAAATGTGGAGGCAGCTTATAAATGCACTGGTGGAAAATACTTTAGCAGATGTGCACAGGGCTGGAACATACTAAGGGAAACACAAAAGAAGATTTGGCCAGATTAGCACCTTAAAACCTTAAAAATGCTGCATAGTAATCAGACTTTAAGTAAATGCATATTGAGGAAGTTTTCCTAGCCCTGATATCCCGTCACACCATATGCAGCTCATATGTAAGGGAGCAAAATACATTAGGATGTGGAAAGGACTGTCAGAACATAATGAAGTTCCCCAGCAGCTATTGTATGCAAATGTATTAGAAGCTTCTGAAAATAACATGGGAATAGAGTCCAGATATCATCATGAAACACATGGATTATGAATTCTGATGGTTTTAAATAGAGAATCTTTTACTTCCATAATGATGCAGAGTTTAAATTGATATTTCCCAAAGAAGGAAATATCAGCCTGTTGGAATACCAATTTTCTCTGTACAAATACATTTATCTATGATTTATCTATGGTAACAGAGATTGATAGACATAAAGTTCCTTGTGCAATTACTTTCAAATATTGTAAATATTTTTTTTTGATATTTAAATATAACTTTTAAGGTGCAAAGAGAACAATTTAAGATGGCTACCCATACTTTTTACTACAGGTCACTGAGAAATTGGTTGTTCCATGTTTAGAGTGGGTATCTGTGGGTCATTAAAAGATGCAAAAAAAAAAAAAAGATGTTATACTCTTGATCTTAAGAATAATTGTAAGCATAGAAGAGGTGGACCTCAGTGCAGAGATTTACAATGTCAAATAGGAAATGTCATTGATACTGGAGTCAGAGATAAGATATCTGCCCAGATAGTACACAAAGTTATTGTTCTC
This sequence comes from Mastacembelus armatus, assembly GCF_900324485.2. Taxonomy (NCBI): domain Eukaryota; kingdom Metazoa; phylum Chordata; class Actinopteri; order Synbranchiformes; family Mastacembelidae; genus Mastacembelus; species Mastacembelus armatus. The sequence continues at coordinate 4,629,108 of NC_046636.1, read as the reverse complement.
CATACACACCCACACGCAGGATCATTTTTATTTGATAATTGTTGATTGCAAAACATGCCATTTCTGTTTTTCTGAGAAAGCATCCAGCTGTCCTTTAAGAACTGTGACAAAACAAAAACAAAATCCTTTTACTAACAAAAGAATCCTAAAGTTATACAAAGCATATCTGGGATAAGCATGACTTTGTAAAATTTATACACAGGTGAATTATGGGGCTACCACTTTTGATGGCAGAGATATTTCATATGTGTTTTGCTGCCTGCTCCAGTGTGACATCAGATCAGCACCATGGATAGCGACCTGAGATTTTTAAAAGCTCTTAACGCAGAGTAAAAAAAAAAAAGATGTGTCAAAGGGATTAAAAGTCCACACAAACAAGCTAATCCTGCAGTATAATCCATATCTATGCTACTGATCCTTATGTTTTTCTGCAGTGCAAATTGTTTGGAAAGTACTAAACATACAGTATGGATCAATGACACAGAGATACCTAGCAGAACCGCGAACTGGACTATAAGATTGTCACTATAGGATTTGGGCTATAGGATTGTTACAGTTCATGGTCAGCGCCTTAAGTTCCTAAACTAATAAGGAGTTCCATATTAAATATCTAAATATCCAAAGATCCATACATTTGGACTCTTTTGGAAGCTGCCCTTCTCTACACAGGAGCCACCATGCAGTGATCAGAATATTTGGTTATATTTATTTAAGTCAAAAAGCTGCTGTCCTTTTGCCTCTTGCAGATATTTAAACAAAGATCATACTGGACTGTTGGTTTGGCTTAGTCCTGCTCTACCATGGCATTGTATGTGTTATACTGGGATCCATACAGTGAATACTAACAGCAGGTGTTCCAGCTGGCCTTAGTAAAAGCCCACTGACACCTGAAGCTTGATTTTAATGTGCAAAGGTGTTCCTGCTTGTGTTTAGTGTTTCCAGTGTTTAGTGATTTTCTTCACATGGAAGCCTTAAAATAGATACTATAAGATATGTCTGTGTGTGTGTGTGTGTGTGTGTGTCTGTCTGTCTGTCTATGTCGTGACTCTCCCACAGTCCCAATTAGTGACTGTTGAGTGAACTTTATATCAAACCTTCTGTCCTCACTCGGCTTTGGTCAGCACTGTGTGTGTGTGTGCGTGTGTGTGTGTGTGTGTGTCCATCTGAGGTCTGTGTTTGTCATCCCGCCCTGTGGTGATAGCATACGGTGATCAGCAGTGCTCCCTCACACACACTTCCTGCCAAGTGTCCCACTCACTGTCTCTGTATACAGGTATCCTCCTGTTATGTATATGAAATAGAGTACCCACTGAAATTGTGTGTGTGTGTGTGTGTGTGTGTTGTCACAGACATAGACACAGTTGATTTATGCTGATGCAGCAGAAATAGATCTGTGTTTATTTGAAGTACAGCAGATGGAGAATGTTTGTCTGTGAGAGGTCAATAATATCTCACATCATGTTTGATGCTATTTTAAGAAGATGTTGTTTATCAGACCAGTGATTACATGTGTTTGTCCTACTATGCATTTGGCCCAAGGCTGTTGTCTTCCCAAACAGTTTCATCAAAAATTTGGAATTTTTGTAAGATTGCATTTGGTAGGGAATAAAATTAAATTGCATTATGTTACATTGAAAACAAATGATAAGCACATTGTTATTTATATTTTTAAAAAAAATAGAACTATATAGTTGATGCCATACTTGTTGCTTGGCTCTGTGAGGTAAGGAGATATGAATAAGGAAAATGGATCCCTTCCAAATTTTATTTCACTGAAAGGACCCATGATAATCCCTTTCCTATTTGCAGCCATGACAAGTTTTACTTTCTAGCTCTGAACATGTAGTGGAGATCACAGCATAGTGAAAGCAAAGTTCTTATAGAGGAAGATGCAGTAATAAAACATGACAAGACAAAGGAAACATAGCACAAAGTACTTAGAGCACTCAACAGATTTACAATGGCTCTCCTGACCAAAATGAATTAAAGATCCAGCAACATCTTCATTGTTATTCTGGGCATTATTCTTTCTTGTCAAAACTTGGTGGCTACATTACCCACAATGTTACAGGGTATGCTAGTGGTGGTTAATGTGGCCCTCAGTCTCGAGCCTCAAGCAGCGATGAGGAGCAGCATCAGACATTTATTATATTTATATACAGCTCATTCTAGCACCACAAAAGCCTTTATACAATTTTCACATATTCAGTAATACTCTTCAAGACATGCAAATAGGTTTTAAGATATAGAATCATGGGTTTCCCTTTAAAGCTAGTAGTGGTCACATGGCACAGTTACAGGATGATCGTACATTTTAGAGTGTAGGGACAGGAAACATTAACCACCATAAGCTACTGGTCAAACCAGACTAAGTTAGGTTGTGCAGTAGCAGCAAAGTCCCTGAGTGTATAGAATTGAATAAGGGTGTGTTTTTTTGTAATAATAATTTTGATTTGTAAAACATGGTGGTACATGGTAGTCTCACAGTCTCACTTTAGAACCACAAACCTTGGATAGAAGATAAAACCATGACTAAATTAACAAAGTAGATCAAAATTACATAAAAGAATAAAGGATAAAATAAAATAATTTAAACCACTAAACATTTTTCACCCAGCAAAGAATCCTAACTACATGCCCCTCAGGTTAATTTGTAGCTGAAAGGTCGATGCTTCAATTCTCAATTGTCCAATAAAGCTAGTGATTGTGACATTCATGAAACTGTTTAGGTGCTCATTAAAACACCAAAAAGTTGTAGTATTGAACATTAAGTGTGATCTCCTCCCATGCCCTAAGTTTCTGTAAGTAATGCCTGAGGATTGGCAGCAGTATTAGTCACTGGGATTACACACAACTGCCAAACACATGCTTTACACACACGCACATGCCTTACACACACACACACACAATTACACATGACAAATACAGAGGCGGTGTGTGTCTACAGTAAGACTGAGGTGATGCAGAGAGGATTATCTTCATTTCTGTCAGCCTGCTTATTATAGTTCAGTGTGTGAGAGTGTTTGTGCACCAGTTATTATTACAGTAAGTACAAGATTAACAGCAGCATCTCTGGGCTTTCGTCACAAATTGTGAAAACGTAATCTGCTGAGAACATACAGTAGGCTGCTTTCCTTCTTTTCCTACATCACGCTGTTCTTTCTGTTTTTGATGTTTCCTTCCTCTTCCCTTGTCGATTGCCTTCCTTTCCACCTGTCAGCTCCCCCTCTCCTCCCCTGTGTTACTGGTATCTGTGTTAATGGTCTGACTCACTGCTCACAAAGTGTGATTTGGGGGTTTGAGGCATCATTTGTAATGGGAAGATGGCTGATTTGAGATTTGCAGCATGTCACCATATCAGTGTCTTGCTGAGGCTTTTATTAGCTAACAAAGATGAACCAAATTGTTCAATTCTATGGCTTAAGCTGATTTCTCTATATGAAAATAAGCCACTTATGTCTTTGATTGTTTTCTTTTCTTTCTGTTGGTCTCTTCTCTCTTTTGATCTTTCCTGCAATCTGATCAGTTAATCAATACCAGTATAGGTTGCTGCACAGTATCGTATCAATTATATATGAGCTTCTTCCAGCACCACTATTTTTAGAGCTATTGATTCTTGCACACTTATAAAACAGGCTTGCTAGGGGATTGATTATTTTTTAGAATTTAACTGATCAGACAAAAGACAAACACAAGACGGAAGTGTCAAATATTTTGAATTGTGCATTGTACACATTCCTGTTTGCAAGTCTTCTTCTCTACTTTTGAAGAGCATGAATGTACCATCAATCCATTCATTCATTATCTACACATTTCATCCTGTACAAGGTTGTGGGATTGATGTACCATACATACATGTATTTAATCCTGTTAGTTATTGTCAGGCAGGTTTTACATAAACAAGAATCAGAGGCCAGAGGAAAGGGTGATGCAAAAGGAAAATACTGGTGCAATGCACACAACCTAACTGCCCATCTCCAGTGGTTTTCTGGTGGATAGCATTGAAACTGAACAATGCAGAAAAGGTCTCTGCCAGCTGCTGAATGGAGAAACAATGCTCCTCTAGAGAGAGGAGAGGAGAGGAGAGGAGAGGAGAGGAGAGGAGAGGAGAGGAGAGGAGAGGAGAGGTAAAGGAGGGATGGAGGGAATATGAGCCCCAGAGCCATTAGTCTCTGTCATCAACCCTCCCCCATCTCTTCCTCTCTGTTTCCGCTACTCCTCCTCTCTTCTCCCTTGTCCATCTTGCCCTCTGTTACTGCATGGCTTGCTTTCTCCTCCTATCTCTCTTTCTGTGTCTCTGTAGCGATCTATTCCTCTGAATCTAATAATGCTGTACTAAGGTGCTGTGTGTGGAAATTAACAGATGCTGATCATGTGAAACTTCATATCCGCTGACTTCAATGTGTGGACTCTGTGGAGTTAAATTCACTGACAAAGACAGGCAAACAGAAGTACCTATTTCTTTTTAGCGTAGCTTATCAATGCAACCTGCTGATTTTGACTTTAACATAATGTTTAAATAAGTCACATTTTTACAAAAAATGCTGGTGCTTCTCCAAAATGTGTGGGTTTTGTGGCATGTAGACAAATTCCCTGGGCCAAAGTAGGGCAGGAGAGCCTGGCATCAACTGGGCTTCCTGCATGAGTGACCTGAGGAAACTGTGTGTGTGTGTGTGTGTGGGTGTGTGTGGGTGTGTGTATCTCTCTCCACCCTACAGCAAGCTGCTGTCAAAGAGGGGGAGGAGCAAGCGAACACACCAGAGAACAAGAGATACCGAGAGAGCAGAGTGTAGTGGAGAAAGAGTTAGCATCTGTTGTTTCTGTGGCAGCTGAGCAGCATTTTTACACACACACATATTTCCTCCCTGCTACACACAGTACTGCATACCTATACAGACGTCCTTCCACACACACACACTCACATGCTGAATTCAGTGTGGAACAGACGTTAGATTTTTTCCATCATCTCGCTCTCTTTCACACAGCTCCTCTCTCACTCTGACTCTAAGCTTTAGACCCACTTGCACGCACACAGACAGTCATCTGAAAGCCACCAAGCCGGCATTATATCGCGTGGACGTTGAGGCTGCCTGTGTGCCAGCAGAATGTGAGTACAGCTGAACAGGAGTTGGAAGAGACGGACTTAAACTAATTTACTTGGTAACATCTTGCCTCTACATTTTAACCCTTAGCACTGTCTTTAGTTAGGAGACTTTGGGTGATAGTTAACTCATATTGGACTACAAACCACAGACCTGTTCTGGTGACTCTGTGATGCTTTAACACTGTCTTATCTCTCTAATGGGATGCAGCATTAACACGGTGACTCCTACGCTGTCTTTGGTTCAATGCCTCCCACAGTGTCAGAAATGATCAGTGATTTAAAAGCATTGGTGATGTTTTTATAAATGTCTGTTTTTTATGTTTTCTCGTCCACTGGCTGAAGTGAATTACTCTGCTACTTTTGCTGTGATGCTTCTTGAAAACAAAAATGATGAAGACAGTAAAAATAGTTAGAAATCAGGAGGTGAGCAGAGCTGCAGCTTTGTCATTGCTGCTTTGTTTTTCTCTTCAGGACTCAATAACACTATTATCTTAGCTGCCACATGGTCGTTGTTCTGTAGATCACAGAGAGGAACACTATGGCTCTGTTGGTCTGCAGTATGTCTTTGTTTCCAGTATTTTAGCACCACCTCAGATTTATAAAACTCTATTTTAGTGTCAGATGTGATTTTGAAGTAATACATCCAGGCTCTATCAAAGTCATTGATCTATTTCCTGCCCTTCACCTCTTTTCACTCTTTACCTTCTCTGTGCTTACCATCCCTTTCTGTTTCACTGTCGCTCTTGCTTTTAATTCTATAATGCTAAAATTTTTAATTTGCTAAATGCTCATGATGTGAAAGTTCATATCTGTTCATTTTGATGCGTCTGATCATTCTGTGGCAAGGTCTGTGCAGTGAAACATGCAGAAATAGAAGCATTAATCCATCAATTTATAATGGATTAGAGCTGAGATTGAAAATGCCAGGATGAGGTCAGCAGTGAAAATACTAAGGTTAAAGAAAGAAATTACATTTTCAGCAAAAGTTCACTTTGTTTTCCTATCAACATGGAAATATTGCAGGCAGATATTGTGGTACCATGATATTAACCCTAAGTAAACTTAATTCATACTGTCTGCGTAAACACAGCAATACTGGACACAGCATGATTGACATGCCCAGATTTGAGCTGTTTTAGTACAGTTTAGTTGTTTGCGTCTCTGAGCATCAGTGTGTCAGAATAATAAATGCTTTGAGGGAAATAAGAGCTGAGATCTGGGTGTTGTAGACTGTTTTTTGACCAGACTGTTTTTATGTACTCAGGCCAGTAAACAGGGAAAGGAAAACAAAAGGAGAAAAAGAGGAAAAATCAGGAAACATTGCAGGTTCCAGATCAGCGTGTGTGTTCCTGTGTGTGCGTGCATGAGTGCATGACTGTGTGCACCTTGAGCATGATTGAATTACTCAGGGTTAATTAGATTTTGTAGTCCATGGTAATGGTTCAGACACACACACAGGGACATCCTTCAGAAGGGACTTTTCAGGCTTATTGCCAGCGGTGTTGTCATCCGTGTGTCAGATCAGAGGTTTCTGGGAAGCTGTGCAGGGTTAAGAAGACTAGACGACAGTCTAAGCTGCTGTATTTTCAGCCACTCTGAATCAAAAATACCATGATTTACTCTTCATCTGTTGATGAACTATCGGGCAGCATGGTGGCTGAGTGGTTACCACTGTTGCCTCACAGCAAGAGGGTCTTGGATTCACCCAGCCTTTCTGTGTGGAGTTTGCATGTTCTCCCTGTGCTTGTGTGGGTTCTCTCCAGGTACTCTGGTTTCCTCCCACAGTCCAAAAACATGTATGTCAGGTTGATTGGTGACTCTAAATTGCCCATAGGAGTGAGTGTGAGTGTGTGAGGTTGTTTGTCTCTATGTGGCCCTGTGATGGACTGGGGACCTGTCCAGGGTGGACCCCTGCCTTTCACCCAGAGAGAGCTGGGATAGGCTCCAGCAGATCCCTGGGAACCTGGTTAAAGAATAAGCGGGTATAGAAAATGGATGGATGGATGAAAGAAAACTATCATCCTAAAAGCACTGAATGTGCAGTGCAGAACACAATATGTAATTTGTTTTTCCACTTTGTGCATTTGCGTAAATAATGTACATTTATAATTAAAGAGGCACAATGACATTTATATAGCCACTTGAAAAAATGGGTCAGAAACTAAAGTGTTTTTTCTGCATGTAGCAGTAGGATATGAAAGCGCAGGGCTGAGTGTATGAGCAAATCATTGCACTTTGCATTGATTGGCCAACTGGTTGTTCTCTACAGTTTACTACTTGTCATTCAAGTGAGATGGGGATACAGTTGTTTCTGGCAATTAAACTACAAGTGCTGTTTGAAAATTCATTGTATTTGTATACAACATCAGCACAAACATTTGTGACAATGGCATTTCCACAGCTGTAAAATGCAGATGCTGTAGAGAATTGCTTGCCATGACACTTGTGTCCGGTGCAGACTCACCTGTTTGCCACCTAGAGCACAAGATGTAGGTAGCTGATGTCAGATGTGTCGGACGTGTCAGGCTGCCATGTACATCAGCACTGATCTGAGGGACATGGGAAGGAAAGAAGGAAGGACGATTTAAAGACACTGTGCTGTCTTTTTTAATAAGTTGAGGGGAGGTTCTTTGCCTAGAAGAGATTAAGAATGGGCAAGTCATCGTTATGTAGCTTAGAAGTGACTTAACTAGATTCGTGAAAAACGTGGCAGGAAAATGAATGAATGAAGTGAAGCTGAAAAGCAGTTCACTCTGATTATTAAGACACTGAAAGGGTTTTGTTATTTCCATCAGAACTGCAGGATATAATTATCTATAATTATCTTAATAAATACATTATTTTGTATGCATGAATTGATTTAACCTGCATGAATTGATTTAGAAATACAAATTTTTAGGTATTGAAGCAATGCTTGTGAGACACTGTCTCAGTCAGACTATCTTAGTGTGTTTTTTTTTATTCTTTGTGTGTTGATGTTATTAACATGGATGGCTTCTGATGTAACAGGAGTTAATATTCAGATCAAACAGACTATTAAATTATGGCCGTAGAGGATCTGTTGACAGCTCAAAGGGTGTATCTGCATGTCGTGTGTTTGTGTGTCTGTGTGTGCATTGGGAGTTGTGCGTATCTGAAGGGGTAATCCTACACAATACATCCTACAAGAAAATCCCTTCTGCACTTGAACATGGAAAATGAATTTCTTTCACTTTGACACTTTTCAAAATGCATGTTGTAAGAAATGTGGTTAACCTAGTGCATAAAACTTCACCGCCCATAAATCTGTTCTTGTTCATGCTTTGATCCACATCCTGTAATGTGGTTTCTGAACTGAGCAATGGTGACTGAAGTGTGAACTCACTCACTCAGCATCTGCTAATGTGGAGTAACAGGTAGCTTGTAAAAGCAGCTCAAATTAGAATCTCAGTAAATATTTAAATAGAAGAATTAAGGATTATTTTTAAGGGAAATGTGTATGAAAACAGAAAAGGTAAGACCTATTGTTTACTTTCTCCTGGGTCTAACGATGTTTGTGTGTCACTGTGTGCAGAGTACGTTCGTTTCGAGGCAAAGATCCATGACCTGAGGGAGCAGATGATGACCAGCAGTGTCAGTTCCAGCTCCACGTCGCTCCGCTCCACACAGAAACGCACACTTTACGTCAGGTAAAATACACAGATATTGTATACTGCACACACACACACACACACACACACACAGAGCAGACAGAGGTGACTGATGGTGGAGTGTCCTTCAGTGTGACACAACTATTATAAGGCCTTATCTCAGCTGTCTGCTGTATGTTTTGTACGTGTGAGATGCTGAATTCAAAGGTATCACATCTTCAATCTCAGTTAGATTGTCTGGCAAATACTGTCTCACATTCACAGAAAACACATTCATCGCCTGTCAACTCTTTCTCGATTTCTCTGTGTTTGTGCCCTTCTGTCCAAGTGTCATGCTTGTCCATCCGTGTCCTGCTTGTTCAGTCTTCACTGAATGCACTCTTTATTTTCCTCTGCAGAGAAGCAGTTTCAGTCCTAAATCAGCTACAGTCCTAAGATCCTTTCTTCACATGAATCGCAGTATTAGAAATATTGATTCAACACTAGGTTGCTGGGTCCACATAAGTCACATTGACTTTCTTGGAGGATCAATAATGTGGAAAATAAAGACATGAATAGCAGCTCTAATGGTAGCACTAACGTTTGAGTATGTTAGTTTAGCTTTAAAGCTACAAGGAAGTGTTTTTTCAGGCTGTATTAGCTGAGATACAGATGAAAACATGTCATATAGCAAATATCAGTCATGATCTGTCATTTGCATTTATATTTTCATGTTTCCATCATACCTGTCCAGGGTGTACCCCTGCCTTTCACCCAAATAGAGATAGGATAGGCTCCAGCAGATCCCCATGACCCTAATTAGGAATAAGCAGGTATAGATAATGGATGGATGGATGTTTCCATCATTGTAGGCTTGCTTCACTATCACATAGACTAATTGGGTAATAGTTAATTCTGAATGTCCTCTCAGGAGAAACATAATCTCAAGGGTTCAAGAACTTGAACAATTTTAATGCATGTCTTGAACAGAAAAGCTTCTTAAGGAGTTAAGGAGTAAGAGATTTAAATTAAGTCCTTAGATCCTGTATTTTGTTTTCAAGTTACTTCTTACCAAAAAAAAAAAACCTGCATGCAAAGAACATGCCATGCAAGTGGCCTAGAAGAAAGAGACTGCAGCACCTGGGAGAGTCATCTTGAACTACAAACATTCTGTCACATTCAGGCTGACTCACACAGCAAGAGCAGAGCAGAGCGTGTTCAAAGAGCTAAAGGCCAAAGGTCACTTTATGATCAACAAGTGATCTGATTGACTGGTTATCTGCTTTGACTAAGAAGCAAGGTGATTACTTGACTTAAATATCTGACTACAATAAAGTTTTTTTTTCATTAAGTGCATTAATGTCACTGCCAGTGGATCAGTGTTTATAAAAAAGGGAGATATGATGGATGGACCCATCCCTTGAGCCACAATGCAAGTGTGCCTGAAAACACATCAAATTCAAACCTGCAGAAACAGGTAAAACTCAGAATGCACTAAACGAATATGATGTGATCAGGGCACTGCACACCACTGTATAATCAAGTAAATTTCCAGTCCAGATCTTTTCAGTATGTAGAATAATGTAGTGACCCTCCACAAACCCACATAATAAATCATCATGACATGACAAGTTCCCGTCTCTGCTTAGTGCTTATAAATGACCAATCAGCATTCAAATATTTTAAAGCAAGTCTGAAACTGGCAGCTGATTGGTCATTTTGAGGCTGTTGGCGTCTGACAGATTTGGGGTGTCTGGTGCTCTGGGCTGCTGTGTGACATGCAGTGTGTGTGTTTGTTTGTGTGTGTAGAGTATGCATGTGTGTTATGCGTAAGACAGAATGACATTTCCTCTGAGAAGGTCACTGAAGAAAGGTGACGTACAGTATGGTTGTCCTTTGTTGGAAAGGTGTGTGTGTGTGTCCTCTAGTGTTCTCTCCTCTCATCTCGTCATTTTACATTTACATCATTTTGTTTCAATTTTACATACACTGTACTACAAAATAAAAAACACAATACAAAGTCCCATCTGCATTTAAACCACATAGTATATGTTTTGATTCTCAGTAGAAATATAGTATTGTTTGTATTAAAATTTCAATATTTTCAATAAGTTTTTTATATGCCTATTTTTTTGTTTCTGTCTTAACCTCCAAAATAAAGCTCATGTATGCAGTATTACTATATGAATATTCAGTGAAAGGTTACTACAGCATAGTTTGGGGAATAGACTACTGCTTGTGCAAGCACAGCATTAATATTATATTTGATTTTCCACAGCACTCACAAAATGTGACTGTGTATTTATGTTACACAGTGCTGTAGTAATTAGATTTCGTAGCTTCCCATAGGAATTAAAATGACTGTCATACTGAGAACAGGTAACTGATTTCAGGTTACATTTACATAGCTGTGCCCTTAATTACATAGTACTTTTAGTGAGGATGGTATAATTTTTACTATAATTTACACTTTCTTCAGTAACCATGAACTCTATATAATGGTAACAATATGATAGAAAGGTTATGTATAAACTCACATCTGATATGTGCCTTTTTCTGTATGTGTCTGTGGACGTGCTAATGTAAACATAGTCCTGCACTTTCTTTATACAAACATTTATAGGAACTCCATTTGATGTTTCCCATTACTACCTGCTAATGCATGAGTCCAGATCTGCCCACGGTATTTTACGGTTGATTGTGAAGAGGTTCCAGTCAATTCCAATTAATCAGCGCCATCCTGACCAGTGCAGGGATCTCAGCTGGACCTCATGAGATCACATTCCCATTAGACTACATGTTTACACCTGTTAAACCGTCATTAACACGCTTGTCCAGTCCAGTCTAACGCAAACCATCACATTTCAGTAGCCAGCTACAGTAAATGTGTCCTGTGTACAAGTCTTTCTTTTATTATTTTGAATCGAACATCAATAAAACAGAAAGTACTGTGTTTTTTGTACAAAAATATCAGGTTTTCTCACATTTGATTTTTTCTCTTTCACTCTCGGTTTCTCCTTCTCTGTCGCTGTTCTGTTTTATTGATGAAGGCAGTAGGGACTTTAGGGGATGCCGGTTATTTCAGCTCTAGTTCCTTCGCATGCACACACGCACACACACACAATGTTGCTGGCCTACTTTACCAGGTCTTTTCCCTCTGGATGAGGTTGGAACTCTGTGGTCACAGAGACAGAACAACATTCAGAGACACGCAGGAACAAAAACACACAAACAGAAGTGTACAGTTGCATACACATGTACACATGCAAGCACACCTAGAAAAGGTCATAAATGAATAGTTCCGAAGAGCAGTCAGCTGTTTTAGATCATTTTTACTACAGCTAGTTATTCTCCGTCTTTTGTCCATTTATTTTATTTTTAAGTGATTATTATTATTAGTTGTTGTTAGGTGTGCAAGTAATTGAAATGTAAAAGAAAGCTAGCAGGAATTCTGATAAATATTTTTCTAAGTTAGAATGAATGTATGGGAAATATTTTGATATTTCTTACTATAAAGTATGTTTGTGTGGTTTCAGATTTAGGATGGTGCATTTCTTCATCAGTGTCACTAAAAATGAATGACTAATCTGTCATTCTCTGTGTCATAGCTGTTTTTTTTTTTTCTGTGTCCCACTGCAGAGCTTTGTTTGACTATGATGGAAGCGCAACAGATCTGAGCACACCCAATCAAGCCCTGCCGTTTCATTTCGGGGATATCCTCCACGTGAGCAGTGCTGGCGAAGAGGAGTGGTGGCCCGCGCGTCACCTCAGCCCCCCGCCCCCCAACTGCCCCGAAGTTGGGGTCATTCCCAGTCGCAGGAGGTCAGAGTTGAATGGGGTTGCAGATGGGAGTGGGCAGTTAATTTCATTGATTTTCATTTCATTAAATAAAGTGAAGCCTGCAGGCTAGTTCTGGCCCAGTTCCCATCACTAATTTCAAATTGCATTACGAAGGGATCTCTTAATAACCATTAGAAGAAGAATGTGTTTCGGTAAACAAATGGGCACCTGGCTTAAAAACGTTATTCTTTAACATAATCATGTACCATTCCCCACTGGGCCTTGTGTTAAAAAATGTTTTGTCACAGAAAATATTTGACTTTGTCTTTAAAATACATTTCTGACATTTAATACCATTTAGAATTGATCTAAATTACAACCTAAACACTGCATGCTGCAATCAAACCACTGGAGCAAACAGTAGATTTGCAGCTCTGGTGTACACCCCACAGTCGTTATTACTATGTAGGATCTGCTGGATGTGAAGTTGTGGTGGAAATAGAGTGATATTCTTTCCGTTCACCTCTCTGTCGCCCCCTTTTTCCCACGTGGACAGTGTGACAGACAGATGTTGATAGGTTTCTGAGGTGGGAGATTTAGACCAGGTATTGTTATTGTCTGTGACACGGAGGGAGGTGATGAGCTGATGGCAGAGGGCTTTGGAGCATGATGGAGTGGAAGGCAGGAAAGTGTTAAAATAACAGAAAAGAGGGATTAGAGGTAACAGGGATGAGTGGGAGTGAGCTAAAGGAAGATCCAAAGGATAGTCATAGAAATTATCACACAGATTTACACTGCAGTATATTTAGACCAGGGTGTTAGAACTGAGGCTGGGTGAGATGATCTGAAGTGCATAGTGGGTAATAGAATAAATCACTTCATGAGGTTTCAAAATAAGAACTATTATACACCCACAGGAGGTTTAGGGTTATAGGAGACAATAAGATATTATAATATACTTTTATGTTGAATTATGGATTATTAAAGGGAGGTGTAATTTGATTTTAATGTTGTACCCCCAACTCCTTCTTGTTTACTTTTTTACTTACCTGCTTCTCCTCCTTTCACTCTTCTCTCTTCTATTGCGTCTTTCCTACTGCCCTTTCTGTTCCACCTGCTCATCTCTTCTCATTTCCTTCATCTCATCCTGTCATCTCCTCTACTTTCCTCCCCACCTCTTCTACTGGAGCTAGAGAGCTCAGGTAAATAACTACAGGTTAAGGAGAACTATAGACAGTCCAGGTCAAGACTGGAGAGAAGCAAATACAGAATAATTACTGATGCTTTCATGAATGTATGTTTGGGTTGTAAAGCCTTGGTAGTCCAGCGCTTTTTTCTTGTTATTGTAAATTCTACAATAGACCACAGACTAGGTTGACTGTGTAGACATTACAGGAAGTTAAAGCTGCATTATGCAATTCATTGTACAAAATAACATCAATCTAATTTATAAAATGAGACTTCAACAAAGAAACAGGTTTCTTAACTGAGACACTGGAGTTTCATCTTATTTGAAATTCAAAACAGTGAAATCACCAGGAGGAAATGGTCCTGCAGGTTCTAAATTTAAACTGAGGAGACAAAACTGTCACCACCAGCAGCAAGAAGACTTTTTATGAAGAGATGCCTCTTCTACTGCATGACTCTAAAACTCGAATCTTGTTTTATTCTTATATATTTGCTGTGAATTCACTGTTTCCCAGCACAACTATTAAAAAAAATGCTCTAATCTAGGATACATCATGATGTTTCAGTGTCTGCTTTTTTAGTCATCTGCTTAGTCTCTCTGCTTTTCCTTGTTTTTATATTTATGTTTTACATTTTTATTCTGTCTTTTGTTCTTACAGGGCAGAGAAGAAGGAGCGGTCAAGGTTAAAGACAGTCAGAGTGGCACGGTCTCAGGAGAGATCGGTGAGTAACAACTTCCTATGTAAATCTTGAAACTCAGAATGGGTCACACAAAGGTCATTCAGTTAAAACCCCATTAGCAAGTCCTTGGTTTAAGTGACAGTACTTCTCCCTAGTTGATTAAAAAGCACCAATTTGTTTCACTATCCAGCACATTAGATTCCAATTAAAGTCAAGACAAAATCAGTATGAGTGTAGCAAGTCTCTTGTTGCTGATCAAAGCAGCACAGCAGGCAGCCAAACAACAGGCCAGATTGAGAGAAAACCTAAACAACCTTCTGTTAGTTTGAGAACCACCTACTACGTCAACTGCCTTTGCGGTCTGGGCATCAGTCCATGCTGTTTAATGAAGAGTGACAGACAAGTCAGAAGACATCACAAGTCTCCATTTCTGGTCTTGACATGAGGACTAACGGTTATTGCTGAAAAACCCATTTTATGATCACGTGCTTTTATTTCCCTGTGTGTCCAGCGTTCTCAAATTGCATCTGTGTAAAGTAAATCTCAGAAAATAGATAAGAATGATAAATTCCTGAAATAAATATAATGCTTCATCTGAAAGATTCGCAAGCAGTTTTTTTACATAAAATGTGAATACCAAGTAAAACATTTCAACAGCCTTTCAGTGAGCTCCAGATCTCAGATAAAAATGAAATGCAAATGTGTTGAAAGTGTTTTCCACCTGTCCACATAACCACAAACACCTGTATTATTGAGTTTACTGTAATTAACTGTTCAATCGCAACTTTAATTTAATGTGGACATAACTTCTTCTGTAATCAGGTATTCAAAAGGAGTCAAAGCACAAGAATTTATTTTGTGTCATACTGAACATTACATCGTACTACATGACTTAGCATGAGTTTTAATAGGTACAGACATTATAGTAGAATTATTATGAGCCCATATGGTAATTAAAACTGCGTCTTCTAAGCCATTAAGATGAAAACAACAAAAAAAAATAAGTAAAGAAAATTTAAAAATAAAATTACAGCACCAGTTTAAACTGTTTCCAGAGCTGTGGCAGACAGTTGTGTTTATAACACTGGTGAAAATTAATTCAGAGAATGTGCAGCACATTAGCTAAAACAGTATTAACACTCACTGCCATGAAAAAATCAGTTGTTTCAGCAAATTCTCCTTGGTGTCTTTTGCCCATAGCAACAACAATAAAGTTATAATTTTAACCCAAACCATCAGCGATTGCTGATGTTGTTCTGCCTAATGTGTTATTCTGTGTTATTGTGAAAAGCTGTCATTATGTTGTTATTTTCCAAGGAACTTACTGCTTTAACAATTGGTCCAAAGTTTTTTCATTAGTGACTCACACCACTTGCTACCAGCAACAGTGTGGGTGGGTTAAGTATTAATTAGAGACTAATCAAAAGCTCACGAACAAGCATTTTATTACTTTGCTCTTTGTGATCTAGAAAGTTGCACTCAGAGTTCAGAGTGAGGTGACGGCGTGACTTTAATCACACTTCACGCAGTGTGATGACGAAAGCTGACACACGAGTTTAACACAAGCTATTGATATCACTGTGTTGTCAGCTCGCTCTCTATTTTCCTCACACCAGGTGAATCACTAACTGCAATCAGCGACTCCGCATGGTGAAGAGCTGATAATTAAAAACGATCACACACATTCTCACACTGCTGTATCTCCTGATGCTTTGAGAAAACTGTAATTAGTTTTGCTTACTGAGG
Source organism: Mastacembelus armatus (assembly GCF_900324485.2). Taxonomy (NCBI): domain Eukaryota; kingdom Metazoa; phylum Chordata; class Actinopteri; order Synbranchiformes; family Mastacembelidae; genus Mastacembelus; species Mastacembelus armatus. Next base: position 4,613,001 of record NC_046636.1, on the reverse strand, counting down.
CTGAGCATGAGGAACAGGGAACCCATGAGCTCTCAAAAGTGGAATTCTGCTGTTGTGATCATTTTCAGTACAATTTTTTTCTCTGTTTCTCTCTGCAGGATCAGGAGGATAAAGGTAGGTATCCTCTCTGTCAGTGACACCTGCTGGTCAGTATGTGTAACTCACTTGGGCTCTGTTAAAGTTTACTATTAATTAATTATTGATGCATTAATGGCAGAATTTTAATGTTTGTCTTTTACAAACCCATCTATTTATTACCACCTAAAATGAGATTGAGATTTCTTTCACAAGTCACATGATTTGTCAGGGTCTCCTCTATTCACACTGTGTCAAATGCAAACATGCATCACATTTAGTGACATATCACCAACAGACAGGGGGATACAAGACATTATTGCATAAATTTACATTTTATAAAACAACCCCAGCCTGGCATTTGAATCAAAGTGGGCATGTTGGGCGCAAGAAGTCTAATGAAAACATTTATGTAGTTGCATTATGGGATATTGTAGTATCAAATGTTTTTGGAGCTTAAGCCGGACTGGAAACTAGAACAGTCTGAAAATCTGGATCTCTGCTACGTCAACCATTCTTTTTTTTTTTTCTTCATCTGTGTCTCACAAGTCGCTCTTTAAGGAAATTCAGGTACTACTTGCTGGAATATCCTGTTAACACCTGTTCTTTATTACATTAGAAAACAAACAATATGTCAAGCCCATTTGGGTGTTTTAAAGAGGATTCCTCTAAATTGTATTGCATCTTGCCTAAAGGAACGAAACGAAGTAGGGATTTTAAAGGCAGTTTGAGGCTGTCATGTCAGAAACTGGATGGATGATTGAGTTTTTAAAGGAGTGTGTGTGTGTGTGTGTGTGTGTGTGCGCTTGTGTGTGTGTGTTCGTATCTGTGTGTTTGTATCTGTGTGTGTTGCTGACTCTGACCTGTCTTGTCCTTCCAGAGCTGGTAACCTCTGGCACCAGCGATAGTGAAAGTAGTTCCTGTAAGTCTAGACCCTCCTCTGTCTTTCTTTCTCTCTCTCCCTTTCTTCCTTCCTTTTCCTCTCTCTTTCTCTTCCTAGCATTGCTCTCTATTTCTTTTTTACTTTTAGTTTTGTTTCAAACCTCAGCTATTTGATGTAGCTGCTGGTTTGTTTGTGTGTGCGTTTCTCTGGGTGCGTGTTGGTGTGTCACACATATATGCACGTGTTTTTAGATGTTGTGATTACTGTGTTCTTTATGTGCATGTGCTTGTGTATGTTCCTGTCATTGTGTGTGTGTGTGTAAGTGTGTGTGTGTGTATGCGTGTGTAGGTATGTGTGTAAGTGTGTGTGTGTGTGTGTCTGTAAGTGTGTGTACAGCTTACCTTTCTCTGCTTCTCCAGCCTGCTTTTCCAGAGCTGTTGAAGAAGTTTATACCAAGAAGTAGAAAGGAGAACGTGTGATTTGTTATCACTAATTCCATCCAACGTGCTTCTCAACGTGTCTGTCATTTTTCTCTCATTCTTTCTCTCAGCTGGCCAGGAGGAGATCTTCCTCACTTACCAGCCTGTCATGCAGCAGGAAGGTTAGTGCTCTCTACAATATATTGTTTTATTTTAGTTTTATTTAGTCTTAGGAAGTGTGGATGCTGAAGCCATTCAGCAGCATAAGTATAACACAGTAAAGTGTTATAAATTCCTTTAATTTTGAAAAATGGTTGCATCCATGTAATTTTAAACTCTTGAATTCTACTGAGTTGGGTACAGATAACATGAAGCTGATTTAGAATATATGTAGGAATTAAACAAGCTGTGGAATTAGATTCTCTTTCTCAGCCTACTACCTGCACTGTATTTTGTTATTATTGGACCTTGGGATCACTGACATACAGTGTAATCAGTTTATTCTATTATTATGGTTAATGTGTTAGCAGGTGTTAATTTTCTAGTCAGCTACTAAAAAGTACACCAGTTGTAATGAAAGAGGAAATTTGGATGTTGGCTTTTTTTAACTTACCAAGTCGTTGTATAAGTATTAACGTGGTTCTGTTCTGTCACTTGTTAGTTAATTACACACGGCCAGTTATCATACTTGGACCAATGAAAGATCGGATCAATGATGACCTCATCTCTGAGTTCCCTGACAAGTTTGGCTCTTGTGTCCCACGTGAGTGTCTTGACATCATGATAAACTCCATCAGTGACCCTAACTCATATATATATATCTATATACATATATATAGATATATATATATGGGTTAGGGTTAGTCAGATGTAAGGTGGATGATAATGGGTTAGCTAGGTATGGTGCAGTGGTCAGGTTTAAAGTTAGGGTTAGGCTTGGGTTTATGGTTAGGGTTAGAGTTAGGTTTTGGGGTCAGGATTAGGATTAGGTTTTGGGGTTAGGGTTTGGGTGTATGAGAACTGACACCTACTGCAGTTTTATCATGCCAACATGATCATGCTATTATTACAGAGAGTTTGCAGCAGTATCCTGCATAACAGGTAGATTGATAATGAAAAATTGTAAAATGGGGCCCAATGGAAAATGTGATCTGAAAGTTCATATTTAATAAAAACTAAATCAAGTTAAGAAATATATTTCTTTTTCAACATTTTAAATATTTAAAAATATTTTGCCTCAATTGTTTCAACAAAAAAATGTGCAACGAGTTCTGAAGCACCATCATCTTTGCCTTGTCATATCTGCTGTTGTGTTTAACCAGTTTATATGGAACATTTAAAGCTTGTATGTGTGTATGAAGATGGGTTGGATACTAAGATATGTTTGTACATTCTGCTTCTCTCTAAAACCTCTCTTCCTTAGATACAACACGGCCGCGACGAGACTACGAGGTTGATGGCAGAGATTACCACTTCATGTCCTCCAGAGAACTCATGGAGAGAGAGATCCAAGAGCATAAATTCATTGAGGCTGGACAGTACAACAACCACCTGTATGGAACCAGCATACAGTCTGTCAGAGAAGTTGCTGACAAGGTGAGACACACAGACATAAAGGCAGAATGAGGACAGAGGACAAACAAAATTTGAGGGGGGGTACTCTCTCTGTCTGACTCTATGTCTCTCTATCAGGGTAAACACTGTATACTGGATGTATCAGGGAATGCAATAAAGCGTCTCCAGATGGCAGGCCTTCATCCCATCGCTATCTTCATTAGACCACGCAACGTTGACAACATCCTGTAAGAAACATGAATGTATATGATAATATAATGTTATCTAATTAATGTACTGTAAGGGCCAGGGGTGGTTGGATAAGCATTGCTATGTGAAAATGAGAAACATCAAATAATTATATGTATTTTTTGTATAACTGTAAAATTATCTCTTATGTTGGCCCATTCTTTCACAACTGTAACATATAAAGTGCTGAACTGAGATCAGTCAATTTTATGTTGAATTTCAGACTATGCAACATTTGTCAAGGTGTTGTTTTATTGATCTTTTATATACAGTAGTGAGTATATATCAGTTCAATATGAATCGATGGAAGAATGTACAAACCCGAAGTCAATAAAATTCAGCAACAGTAATGTAATAACACAGGATATTAGTGTTCGCTATAGCGACCTTCAAATGTAATTTGGTTAGTGCTAAACATGTAATTCAACTGTAATAGAAGTCAAACATCATCCTGTCATTTGCTGCTGCTGTATTTCACAGTGAGGTGACGTGACGTTATTGAGAGGTTATTTTTTTTCTGTACCTTTACATTCAAGCGTGGTTTATATTCATAACTCTTGTCTATGTCTCCAGAGAGATGAACAAGCGTTTCACTGAGGAGCAGGCCAGGAAGACCTACGAGAGAGCTGTCAAACTGGAGCAGGACTTCACAGAGTACTTCACTGGTTAGTTAGTAGACGTAACGTAGAAGTATTCAAGTACAGCTGTAATGTACATGTCATTTTTACTTAGCAATAGCACAGGGTGTCAGAGAGCCTGAATACCATGTGCCGGCCCGTGCCTTACCTTTGCTTCTTTATCCCAAAATGCAGTGAATCATGTACTCACTGAGATAAAATTACTTTACCTAACCCCAGCCTGTATAATAGTAGTTTGTACTACTAATATATGTCATAATATTGCAGATGCGCTGCTTGCAAACAGACATAAAAAAGTAATTAAATTGTTGTTCAAAGCAGTATTACATCAGACTAAAGCCTTCACAAGGGAAAATGTGGGCTTCTAATAGTTATTCTGTTTGTATTTAACTGAAGCTTGTTTATAATTATTCATTCGGACAGTGATAACATAGATAGTTTAATCATCATAATGTCCAGGGAGCATAAGAAGTGGAAGCTCTGTAAATCCAAGGAAGCTGCAGATTCAGACAATGGTTCTGTGTATGTCTTTCACTCCTAGTGACCTTTTTCACATTGTCATGTGTTCACTCTGTCATATGATACATGTGCAAACTAATATATCTGGGTCGACCCCAGACAAAGCCATGAGAGGGTTAGCGTCACACAGAAACTGTTGTAACACAGAGCTGTTCAGTATGTAAATCACTTACATGCCGTACATAAACACACTTTCTTCTTTTAATGGAGATTTCAGCTGTAGTTTGACTTTCTCTAGGGTGCAGGTAATATGTTCTAGTCAATGTTCTTTGGTGAAGAATTAGTAGTTTAAGTATTTTGTGCAGTAATTTGTCTCTCCTCTCTCTTTGTCCCTGCAGCTATTGTCCAGGGCTCATCTCTAGAGGAAGTGTATTCACAGGTGAAGCAGATCATTGAGGAGCAGTCTGGTCCTTATATCTGGGTACCCACTAAGGAACGACTCTGAACAAACACACACATATACATATTAACATAGACATCACTGTCAACACTTCCTACGTCACTAATTTTCTATTATCAGCCTGCTTCCTCTCTCTCTCTCTCTCTCTCTCTCTCACTACACACACATTTACACAAGCACATAATGTTGGATGAGGCTGGGACTATCTGGGACTGCTACTTCCTGAAGTGGGAGGAGCTCATGTCTGTCCAGCAGCCTATTGGTGGATCTTCCTACAGTTCAGTTCCTTAATGTTTAAGGAGGTGGTTCAAATCAAGGTGACATGTACCATTATCTGATTTGATTTCATTATTGTTCTTCTTATTGTTGTTGTCGTTGTTGTTTTCATATTAACGAAGGGTAATGCATTCATGTATGGGTTTGTAATGATAATATTGTCACCACGAGACAGACTTTTGCACGCTGTAGCTTTAAGAGCATGTTTTTGGGACAAAATCTTGATCTCCTTCCCTGTCTGTCCGTCTTTCCCCATGGCATCGCTCCTGTTTAGAGTTTTGATTTCTTGTCTTTTTCTGTTTTTCTCTCATTTCCCATCTCTCCATTTAGATATTAATTGAAAACTGATCAATGTGCCCCTACATTTTGGTATCAAGGGCCAAAATTAAACTGTACTACAAGTACTGTTTAAAGATGTAGCAAGAAAGTCATCAGACAATATTTATGGTATTTATGAGTGGGATATTTGTAACAAGCAAAGATTCTCAAATGAAACATAAATAGAAAACTAAGTAAGAATACATTAAAATAACCAAAGTCTAGAGCATTCTATCACCAGTTTGTTTTTGGTGAGTTAAAGAAACTGAGTAAATCAGCCTCAGAGGTGCTTTTGGAGCCCTGAGCCCATATTTATCAGATTTTTCATAATTATGCTTAACAGCTAACACAGGAGTAAAAACTTACTTAACTAAAGTAAAGATTAGGACACATTTATGACCCGTTTCACTTGTAGCGAAGTGCAAGAGCAGCTCTCAAGTGGTCACTTGATTAATCACTTATACACTCAGAGTAGAAAGAGCCAATGATAGACAAGAGCTGAGGCCCAAATTCATAACACATATGTACTACATAGTATTTATCATAATATACTGTTTTACACTTAAAAAATAGGAAGTTGGATGTGAATCACTTTCATGTAGCTGTAACACTATCACCTGCAACTTATCTTTAAAAAATATTTTAATGCAGATTATGCATTTCCTCTGTGTAGTGCATTGTCGGAGTATAGCGTGCATAAAGAGCACTTGTATTTAGTCATTTTTCCAGTGTGAAGACACTGTATAAAAAACCTATTTTGAAGTACTATGCATTATGGAATTGGGGCACCATAAAAGTTTTATGGTGCTTATTTGAAAATTGAAAAATTGATACATGAAATTAACAACAATCTAATATATAAGTAGGAATTTATAAATACAGATTAAATAATAGGAAACTGACTGAAAGAAATTTTGCTACTGGAAGAGGAGAAATCAGAGAAATCAAATATAATATAATATATAATATAAGAATAAGAATTTAATACAACATTGACTAGTACAGACAATAAAGTTGAATGGAAAGTGAATGCAACTCAAACCAATCCATTGTTTTCTTGTTTTTAACACCCTGTAATCTACTTTTTACTAGAGATAACATATAACTTATAATTACTTCTAATATTCTGTACATTTCTCAATCATGCCTCAAACATTGCTTTGTCTTGCAACCATTAGAGTAGAAAAGTAGAAAATGATAAAGGTTTGATAAATACGGGCCCAGATTCTCCAAACTTGGGTTTGTTTGAGTCTTTATCCCACAGAGGCTTCTCTGCCTTCCTGCTCTTCCTCCTCTTTGTCTCACACCTTCATCTCTATCCTTCTGCGCATTCACAGTGTGATATTAGTTGAGCACTCCAACAATAAACAGTGTATCATCGTCTTCATCAACACTATCATCACGATCATAATCGTTAACATTGTTATGGCTTTCTGTCTTACTGTAGTTGCACTAATGAGGGCTGGTTTCTTAAAAGCATCTTAGCACGACACAACTGATACCATCATCGGTGTTACTGGTATGTGATGTGATACTCATTCTGTCAGATCTGTGTGAATACTGTGTGAGTTTGAAAGCACTGAAGAGGCCAGTGAACTTTTGCTAACAGGTATTTGCAAATATCACATTTGCTGCATGTTGTGCTGTTGTTGAGTAATTGGACAGCAGGTCAATTCCTCTGTTAACATCTACTGTCAGCACTAACTTAATCAATATGCTATGCGATCCACAGGAAACTGATTTTTTCATGCTTGAGCTTTCATTATCGATATGCATAAAAGACACCTGAAACTGGTCCTTGTCGCATTTGTGACTTCAGCAGATAAACCTTTAAGGGGGCATCTAAATGTTAGTCTTTTACTTCCTGGACAGTAAATTGTGTCTTGAAGTGTGTGTCTCCCACAGAAGTCTATAATTTGCCCAGGAAGGTTAAATGTTTGCACAGGGTTAAAGAAACATTTAATTTTGGTATTTCCACAGACTGCATTGTGGAGGGATTGTTGAGTTTTTGAGCATGAACTATAAAAAGCAGTAAAATTCAGGCTGAGAAATTAACTCACTTCTAAACACATTACAGTGTATAATCCTGAATATGTTGTACACAGTAAACACAGACCTAATAATGTCTTCTTCTCTTTATCATTTTCAGTACTGCGGTTGTGTTATCGACCTGTACTTTATTTCTATGTCATTTTACATGCTGTGCTCCATAGTAGCCTGGAGTGTTATGGAGAGATATTTTTATGAGTGGGTCCCTCTTTTGTTTGTATTGTGGAAGAGGACACCTGTGGGCAGAAAACTTCTCATCTTGACATTGGTTTCACACTATCCTGCAGATCAACAGTTGGTGGCAGAATCAGAAGTCAATGTAAACCTAATCTTTGTTGGTTTCCAGGAAAACTCTATAGGGCATCCTTAACATACATTCCAGCAAAGAAGAAAAGTGTAGCATCACAGTCTGTGGAAAGGTTGGATTTAAACTTTAGCTCCTGGCAAATTTGATCTTTCTTGGAAAAGTATGACCTGTGAGATCATACAAATACCTTAGAAGACATCTCCCTCTGATGGACCATTAAACAAGTAATGATGTTAGGATTTACACAGATGAATTTACAATATGAAAACAATGTGATTATAACTAATATTGATAAGCTAACAAAAAAATGATCACCTGAATCTGCAGCTATAGTGAGTTTCAGCTGACTTTCAGCTGGATCACTCTCACCACTCTCAGTGTTGTTTTGACTGCAGCAGGCAGCTGCTTTCAGTGACAAAGCTCAAACAACCCACCCAGCATTAAAGACAAAGTTAGGATCCAGCTGTAGTGGAGCATTTAGCAGCTAAAGAGACACATTCCTTATAGGAGGTGGTTGAGACCAAAAACAGAACTAAAAGAAGGTGACGTCTCAAAAGGGGCTAACCTGAAACAAATTCTATTTATCTCGCCAAGTGTAACATTTGAAGTACCAAGATGCTTTTGGTGACACAGCCCTTGTATTGACCTTGTCAGCCACTGACTTCACATCTCTACCCTCAACCCCGAGGCAACTCCTCCAAGTTGACTGGAGACCAGGGACATACAGAGAGACTGTTCTGTCAGCAGGGTGGCGCTTGGACTCAAATACTAAATTGTTCTGACCATGTGTATTTTTAAAGCTTTAATATCTCCTGACAGAATGTCCAGCTGAACTAAACGTCTTTTCATCTGTAATCCTTCATGAATTGAGTAGATTGGTGGTGTTTGTGAGTGCACTGAGTCAGACTCTCTGTATGACTCTGGCTGTGTGTTTTAGCCAGGGGACCATGCCACTGTTAGAGTAAAGCACCAATGCAAAGAATCTATTACAGAGATGGATCTATATCTAACATATTATAATATTTATCCCTGCTCTAACTGCCTATTTTGGTACAAAAAATAAAAGTCTTTATTGAGATTTACTGAAATTCCTTGAATGATGACCATAGATTATTTTTCATTTTGCTTTGTGGAATGTGTATGAATGTGAATATGATATAATGACTGTAAATATGAATATATTTTCCTTTACTTTCACCTCTACTGCAGGTGTGTAGTGGTCTCTGTTGATGTCTAATATCATTCCCTTTACCAGTGACACACAGCTTTGCAACTGAGTTGAGCATTTTGATCAATCAGTCACTTTATATTCCCAAAGGGTGATTGATAGTGCTGGATGGAAAAAAGAAGTATACTGTTTAGAAACACAAAATGCATAAAAAGCATAGTATAAAAATGCAAAATATAAATGATTTTCACTCTGGTAAAAAAAGTACACTCATTAAAATAATTTAGAAAAAATTTAAGTTACAAATAAAATTTTAAAATCATAACAGTATTTAGAATGGGTCCTGAATTGGTGTCAGTTTTTCTGATATTTGTTGGGATTGCTGTGCAAGATATGTTCTTCGTTTTTTCTCTTTATTATTAATATTCCGCTGTTTTTCAGCACCTATCTCCTCCTACACCCTTCGACGTAGAAACGTCATTCAAGCACCGTCGCGTTCAGCTCGATGAGGAGTTGCTTCTATCTTTTATATTTTCAGAGATATTCCAGGTTTTGTCAGAAAATTTTCCCAAAGAAATTAATGGGGGGAATGTTCAAATCCTATTCAACTTTGTCCTCTTTCAGCTTTAACTGTGTCAGCACACTTTAAGCTAGAAACACCATTCGACCTTTAAATTGGTCAGAAGGCATTTATCTATTAATGTTGTATTCAGCTTTTTGATATCTTTTACGGTTTTTCTTTAATCACAGTTTACGCTTATTCTGAATTTTACATTGGTGTGTATGGGAGCGGAATGTTCACAGGTAGAGTGGTGACATCATCACCTAGAGTGGGAGAAGCTGTTAAGTTTATTGAAAAATTCTCTCTAACTTGCTGTCACGGCCGCAATTTTGCCTCTTCATACACCATTTTCTCAAAAGTAGTAGAGATTTTTGTCTTCTTTCAGGTAATGCTGTTCTCATTTTGATAGGACCTACGGTTTTACCACCAGATGGCCAAACCCACAGAGAGTGACTGCTTAATCTCTCATTCATTTCCATTATAAAAGAGCTCCAGGAGTTCTGGTGAGAAACACAAATGAAGGCTGTTTCTAACTCACTACCAATCCTTCATTTTTTGCAATATCAGTCTCTTTGTTGAAGGCTCCTGGCACTGTTAGTGAAAGAATTATTTTGATAGTTTTTCTGTAGTCCTCCATTTTGTGAGGTGACGTTTTCTCAGCTTCTCCTCTACTGTGCCTGCCATTTTGCTTAACGTGCTGTGTCACTGTCACTCCCCCTCCCACTCTCGGCTTAGGTCACCATAGAAACAGCTCACAAAGCATTAGCAGCGACCACAGCTGCCTGTGGTTGGTAATTAAGAATGACTGGCTGCCTAATGTCCACTGCTGTTACACATGGGGACCACTGTCAGTTATTTAGAGCAAGTGACTGCGGCTGTTTTAAATGTCAGCCATGGTGTCGTCTCCCAGCAGGCCATGTTCGGGCTTTCTCAATAAAAGTCTAGTCATTAATAGGACGATATTGCATTTTTGTAAAGTATAAGGAACATTCAAAATAAAGTCCAGATTCTAAAATAATATTTCATGAGTCTCCTGTCCTTTCAAAATAAAAGCCTTTTTTGTAAAATTTTCTCACAATAAAAGCCCTGAAACTGCACAGCGATATTAAAATGGACGTTGGGTATTTGCAAACAGCTTCAGGCACCAAGTGAGCCCATTTTTAATGTCAGCCATGGTGTCTGTTCCCAGGACATGGTCAGACTTTCACAATAAAAGTCTACAGTTATTTATAGGAAAATATTACCTTTTTGTAAAGTATAAGGAATATTCAAAATAAAGTCCAGATTTTAGTATAAGGTCTTATGAGTCTCCTGCAACACGTTGTCCTTTCAAAATAAAAGCCCTGAAAGCCCCCTCACTACAGTTCATAGTTTTCAATTATTCCAACTGCATCAGGCAATTCAAAACATGCTTCAGTTGTTTAGCGGCCAGCGACTCAGTTTGCCTCAAGCTTTTTGCAGCAGTCAGTAATCCCAACGCAATTTCTTCAGAAATTGCATTGTCTAGTTTAGTTAGAGCAGAGGCTGGTAAAGTCTTATTGCAGTTACTTTTGCTGATGGGATTATAAAATAAAAAATAAAAAAAAAGACAAGACAATTTCTGAAACCTGGTGTTGGGAATGGGAACTGTCACATCAAATGTGCTCTGTCTTGAACAGCTGTATGTTAAACAGAAAAGACAAAATAGTCCTTAAACACAAATTATAGGATAATTAATTAGTAAGAAAAATAAATAAAGAGAATTCTTTATTTTTACACTTTTGTGTAAGATAAGGTCAGTAATCAGGTCCACAGATAAATTCTTACAGCCTCTACATCATCAAATTTAATAGTATCACAAAGGTCCATGTACAGAGTTCACAATGTAACAAACCCTGAGTTCATTTGGTTCAGTGGTAAATATTCTGCAGTAAACTACTATCTGAATAAGCAGAGATACAGGTTGTAGAACAAATGAAAGGTGGCATCAAACCACATGCTCCTTAAAATAATACTGTGATTCTGTGAATTGATTTGTAGTTACAGTATCTAGGCTGCACATAGAACCTGCTGTACGTGAGGATCCCACAGTCAGGAACAGTCAACTCAGAACTTATTAGTATTTTCAATTAAAGAAAAGTAGATTCTGGTAGTTTTCAGACTCTGTCACAGGTTTACTATTTTAAGGACTTGACAGTACATTCTCAGCTGATGTTATGCACTGCCTGCTCCTGTAAAAGAACACAATGAGAACGGAAAATAGCACCGTCCTGACACCTCTGTTTCACTGTCGCCTCCATGTCATCCTCACTCCATCACATTATGACTTGTGAATGTTGCAGCAGAATAAACATAACCTGACTACAGCCACAGTGTCCAGTGCTGCAGTCAGTTTCCCTGTCCTACACTTCCTGGAAGGATAGGTGAGTTTAACAATTTTAAATATTCTACTTTCCACCCTATATTATATATTAAATTGAATTACCTGCCCTGTTTTAATTAGTTTTATGTATGAGTTGAAGTTTACAGTTATTGCCTTCATCATCTATTATTGCACCTTACTGATGTTACAGCAGAGCTCCTCATTCCTATTATAGCATCATATTAGGTGTATGATAATAATATTTTTTTTGTGGATTGGTAAATATTCTGCTTTTGCAATGTCTGTAAGACAGATTTTAGAATCCAGTTAAGTCATATACCTATGCATAGTAACATTTGTTGTTGCTCTGAACATGGAGCAATATCCGGAGTAATTACAAGTTTATGACCAGTTCACCTTCCTGTGTTTTGCCAAAAGTCTGCAGAAGCATTTTATGACTATTATATCCTCATTTCCTGCAACTTCCATCTGCCACATGTCATGTTTTGCACCTGTTTGAAGGTCTTTTGCAATGCTTACATGCATAAAAAATAAGGAAATTAGGGGTCAAATGTCATTAAGCTGTTCCATCTCCAGGAGTAGAACTGTCTTGAAACTCATTTAAAATGAATGAGCCTATCTTAACGCATTTCTCACATCCTAATAACTGTGTTTGTTACTGTGATTGCTCTTGTTTTTTAATACAAAATTACCTCTTTCTGTTTCAACAGGTATTGTTTTTAAGCAGAGCAGCAGAGCACTAACACCAAGATGAAGTTTTGATGGGAATGGTCATATTAAGCACTGAATTAAATATGAGCAAAATATATTTAAAATATTAGTTAAAACGTCCAATGCAAGAAAAATTGCCATATTTTATTGATATGCTGTATGTTACAGTTCTTTAAATTACTGGTATTATTACTATGGAAAAAAAAGTACAGTTCTAGGGTTTTATGTCTTCTTCTTCTTTTCCTTTGGGCTGCTCCCTTCAGGGGTCACCACAGCAAATAATCTGCCTCCATTTAACCCTATCCTCTGTATCCTCCTCACCCACACCAACTATCCTCATGTCCTCCTTCACTACATCCAAGAACCTCCTCTTTGGTCTTCCTCTAGGCCTCCTTCCTGGCAGCTCTAACCTCAGCATCCCCTTACCAATGTATTTACTGCCCCTCCTCTGAACATGTCCAAACCATCTCAATCTGGCTTCCCTGGCTTTTTCTCCAAAACATCTAACATGAGCTGTCCCTCTGATGTCCTCATTCCTGATCCTATCCATCCTCGTCACTCCCAGAGAGAACCTCAACATCTTCAGCTCTGCTACCTCCAGATCTGCCTCCTGTCTTTTTCTCAGTGCCACTGTCTCTAAACCAGACAACATTGCTGGTCTCACCACTGTCTTGTCCACCTTTCCTTTCATTCTTGCTGACACTCTTTTGTCACACATCACACCTGACACTTTCCATATGTGAAACCATGGATTGTAAAGAGGGCACACTTTCTTTTTCACATGACTCAACCCCATGAGCTCATCATGTGTTCTGTGTATAACAACTTGACATCTTTGCAGTTAGATAAGTGTATTTATAAAAGTTTATACTTTTTATTCCACCACATTTATCTGACAGCTGGAGTTACTGGTTACTTTTCATGGCCTATAAAATATCATTCATTGCTAAAGGTTAACTGAGTGATCCCAACATATTTATTCTGTGACCCATTACAAAAAAGTGATGTCTAATCCAGAACAATCTCTCTGCAGAGATTTTTACTGTTGAAAATTCAAGTATATTTCCATGATGATGCTTCCTGCTTTTCTTGAATAGGATACTGAACACACATTTGTTTGTCATTTTTATTTTGTGGTAAAAGATCTGAATTCTTCTTCCACCTTAAACATTAAGGGGCCCAGCCGCCAATCAAACCCAGAATATCAGCAGAGCAGGGACTGCATGTCATTGTCCCTCTGATGCACTAGACCACCTTCCTTACCTTTTAGATCACACAACCAGAGTCTAGGGGGCTCAGAATTGTTCAGTTAACAATATGTGCAAATGGGAATAAATGATTTCCTCAACCTCTTTATTTTGTTCCAAAACAAAATCAGATTCTAAGTGCAAGAGACAAGGTGAAAGGAAACAGACTATGTGTCTCTGTTGTTTTGCCTGAGCAGTGAATCACTCACCATCAGAGTCCCTTCTTTCTTTTTCACCCATGAGTGGAAAAGCACCACACTAGCAGAGTAGAGGAGTGAGAGGAAAGCAGAGGTGGGGTCCTGACTGTAAAAGACCTCTCTGTCTGGGTCTTGGCCTGAAGCCAGGCAGCAGCAGCAGAGACGTGTCAGACCAGGTACGCCCAAGAGGCACACTTCATGAACTCCTACTGGAGCTGAGAGTCTCGTGATTTCTGAAAGAATAGTGTTGTAGATGGCGCAGTTGTAAATCATTTTAAATACAGAATCTTCTGAGCTTGGAAGGTGGACTTAGAAGCAGAGGTTGGACTTTGACTCAGGAGCCATCATATAAAGTGGAGGATAAAGAACAGGAGGCTGTATCATCTAACACAGCAAGGAAGAAAGCAAGAAGCAATGGCCATGTGGATGACGGTGGGAGCTTTCCTACTAATCCTAAATACAGGTAAGAACTGCTGTTATACACCTACACACAAGTTACAGTGACTGATAAATGCCTAAGCATTCTTTTAACAAAAATCATTTAGGAAAGGATATAATAATAAACTTTATTTGTAGATTTATAGCCAAACTGTATGTGTAAAAGAAGAAAAAATAAAAGGCATATATAAGTTAAAACAAGGAATTAACTGGAGCTGAATTACCATAAAAATAACAACTTTTGTCCTTCTGAGGACTCCCAGGTGGAACTGTCAGAAAATAGCTGCTGTTTTTTAATACTTGAGAATACAAGTTGTTGTCGTGAATAGTTTAATATAATAGTGAATAGTTTGGTGTAATAGTTTAATAGCAGCATGATGAGTGGTGTCTGTGTCTCTCCCTCAGTGTTTGGCCAGAGCAGCATCAGATGGTGCACCATCTCAAACGCAGAGCAGAGGAAATGTCAGGCCATGTCACAGGCGTTCTCTGACGTCGCCATTCGTCCATCCCTCAGCTGCGTCAACGGAGCAACAGTTGAGGGCTGCGTTCAAAAACTGCAGGTCAGATCCAAAAAACAGAACTTTAACTGAATACATCTTACAATGTTATTGCACTCAAAAAGTTTAAATAATTACATAAATAGTAATAAAATAAATTATTTGAATAATATCAATAATTGATATTATTGCTCTTTTTACATTTTTTTTTAACTCTTTTACAATAATAAAGTCATGCATTGTATATTATCTCCAATAGTCCGGACAGTGAAAGAATTGTAAAAGCTAATAAAATATTCTGAATGGCAGAACACACTATCAGGCATCAGATAACAGTTATCAGGGAGCATAGTGCAAAGTGGCCAGTTTATGACAACCACAAACTGGAAGATATCTGATCTGGAAACAGGGCATTACAGCTTCCAGAAGAAACACAAGCCTGAATGCATGAATTTTAAACTTCACTGTGTAGGTTTTAAATAAATGGCTGCTATACTCAAAAAGCTCTGTTTTCCTGTGACTAACATGTTTAATATAGAGTTGACAGATTTTCTTTCTGGGAGGAAAATGTGCTTGTTTTGTTCCAACACTTCTCTGGTTTAAATCATCATCAAGGCCACAGAAGCTCCTCATGTTTTTTCATGACATAATACAAGTTAATTAGCGACCCTTTTGCATTTTTTCATATCTGGAGTCGTAATATTCTCTGATATTTTAAACATCATTAATCTTTTCTTGACTGCAGAGGAATGAAGTTGATGCTTTGTCTATGTTTGCCACTGACATTTACAAACTGGGGAAGATGGCCTCCTTCAAGATGGCTGCCAGTGAATCAAAGACTGACAGTAAGATTTAACAATAACTACTGTTATTGCTGCTGTTTCGCATTGATGCCTGGTGAATTTACATGATAATTCTTTACTACTGCTGACTCATTAACTCAAGTTAATCTTGTTGCCTATATAATGAATGTCATCAGGGCAAGCATGTTCTGAGCCATCACAGCTGTTAACCAAATAGCTGTGCTGAATGTAGGATAGACAAAAGTACTGGATTCTGTACTATGAGCTAGATTTTGTCTGTTCCCTGATAATAAGGGTGCTGTTGCTGTCCAACTACATGTAGATTTGGTGCTCTAGTGTCACATGTGTCTTTGCACCTTTACACCTGTGCTGCTGTTGTGTTGCCCCAGGTGCTGGTGCTTCCTACTATGCAGTTGCTGTGGTGAAGAAAGCAAAGTCCAGCATCAACATCAACAACCTGGCAGGAAAAAAGAGCTGCCACACTGGGAAAGACCGAACAGCCGGCTGGAATATGCCTTTAGGATATCTCATAGACCAGGGATACATGTCTGTGATGGGATGCAAAATCTCAGAGGGTAGGAAACATGTACAAATACACATATACATCCATATATTCTGCATATACAGAAAGATGGAAAGATGCATAAATGCATGCATGTGTGTATGTATTAGGTGTGGCAAATTTCTTCAGTGCGAGCTGTATCCCTGGAGCAAATGGGGCTGGTGACCCTGAGTCTCTGTGTCAGCTGTGCAGAGGAGATGCCAATGGACAGCACAAATGTGCACTGAGCACCGAGGAGAGATACTTCAGCTATGAAGGAGCTTTCAGGTAAAACATATTTATAACCTACATAAATAATAATAATAATAAAGCTTTTTTTAGTCTTTTTTAGGATATGGCGCTGGTGGTGGCAAATTTAAAAGTTTTGCTGGTAAAATAGTGATATAGCATTGTGTTGGTTAGCACTGTTGCCTCAGTTTCAAATCCACCCTGGGGCCTTTCTGTCTGGAGTTTGCATGTTCTTTCCATGTCTGCATGGGTTTTCTCTGGGTACTCTGGCTTCCCCACACAGTCCAAACACTTGCAGGTTAAGTTAATTGGCGACTCTAAATGGCCATTAGGCGTGAATGTGAGTGTTTGTGTGTCTGTATGTGGCAACCAGTGATAGACTGGTGATCTGTCCAGGATGGACCAATGTTAGCTGGGGTTTGGCTCCAGCCCACCGTGACCCTGAAGAGTAGAGTCCATGATTCTTTTAGCTGTTATTATATTGAACATATTCACCATCTTGGTTTTGCATGCGTAAGGTTTATTCTAAGAGGAATCTGAATGTCAACCCATGTTATCATTCTGAAAGGAAGCCATGAAAAATCTGGATCTGAGAAACGACAGCACTTTAAAAGCAGCTGGCACCTTTAATTCTTAATTTCTCCTGTTTTTTGTCTCCAGGTGTCTGGTTGAAGATGCCGGAGATGTGGCCTTCATCAAGCACACGACTGTTGAGGAAAACACTAATGGTAAGTTAGTCATAATTGGGACAGTAACTGCCGAACATTGTAGTTCTTCTCCTCAGAATATCTGTTATCTAACCAGCTATCTTTTCATCAGGCCGGGGCCCAGATTGGGCACAAACACTGCAGTCATCAGACTACGAGCTGTTGTGTCGTGATGGCACCAGAGCTCCTGTCTCTCAGTGGAAAACATGTCATCTGGTCCGTGTGCCATCTCGTGGCATTGTGGTCGGCGATCACGTCACTCCCTCTGTGGTTTTTAACATGCTCAATGAGGGGCTGGTACGTCCAAACAGCTGACAGACTCTACAGTAGTAACACCCACAAACTAACAAAGACATGATTTGGCATTTGTTTGGTCCAAACCAATCTGGAAGTTGTTGGTTTAACGTTACAGCAAACGTGATTTAAATTTGTGTTTTTTCCATAAGTTCAAAAATCTAATTCTGCACCAGAAAAGGAAAAAAATTACCCAAAGGAGTGAGTGTGAGTGTGTGAGGTTGTTTGTCTATATGTGGCCCTGTGATGGACTGGTGACCTGTTCGGGTGATAGGCTCCAGCAGATCCCCGTGACTCTGAATAGGAATAGGCGGGTATAGAAAATGGATGAATTTCTAAGAACTGATGGCAACATACTGTGTGATCCAATTGACAAATGGGATTAGAATTTATCTCCAGGTGTAGAAGGCATCAAAGACACTGAAGCTCTTTAACCACATGGCAGTGCATTGTAGGATTTTATTTTTTTTTGTGAGGTTAACCAAAAAAAACTCTGTCTGTAGCAAAAATCCAGCTTCAACATATTTTCATCTACGGAATATGGAGGAGGAACCGTACTCTTCTCTGATTCCTCCACCATGTTTCTGGGGGTTGAGTCAGACGACCCAAAGAGGTGGATGGGACACTTCTATTATAACGCTCTCAGGGCCATGGACTGTAAAGCAGAAGGTAAATTATATCTGTCAGCAGGTGAAATATGGTATATTATGAAATAATTGCCCTTGTAGTTTTCCTAGTATTTTCTGAATGACATTTTTATATACTTTGTCTGTTTTACCGTCTACCAAGCTGTGTTAACTATCCACCTAACAATTTATCTTTCTGTCACAATAAATATCCCAGATCTCCTGCGGTGGTGTGTGTTGTCCAGTGGAGAGCAGCAGAAATGTGCTGACATGAGTGTGGCCTTTCAAAATAAAGGTCTGACTCCAAGCATCAAGTGCGTCTATGGGGACTCTGTGACTGACTGTATGAAGAAAATCAAGGTAACAGATGTTTTGTACAGCCAATTCAATTCTTCAAGAACAACTGAACAACTACATATACACTCTTAAAAATAAACTTGTCTGGTGGTCAAGTTATAAAATGGCAATAGATTTTCTAAACTTTTACAAGCCAGAGAGACTTGTAACTAAATCATATTATGCAAGCAGGAGGTAAACCTTTCTCATTGGAGGCAGTACACAGACAACATCATAGTAATCGAACTGCTAATTAAGATGGATCATTTTTTTCTATCAATTCTAGCATCTCAATCTTTGTTCTGTTTCATATCTGTGTAGAATAATGAGGCTGATGCCGTCACCCTGGATGGAGGTTACATCTACACAGCAGGAAAAGAATATGGCCTTGTCCCTGCTACTGGCGAAAGCTACACAGGTACAAACACAAAGTCACAGTGCACAGTCTGGTTACAATGATGACAGATACTGAGGGGTTTATGTTATCTCCAGAGGACCGTGATGGCTCCATGTACTATGCGGTTGCTGTGGTGAAAAAGAGTAGCCTTGATATACGTAACCTTGATGATCTGCGTGGTCGGAGCTCCTGTCACACCGGATACGGTCGCACGGCGGGCTGGAATGTTCCTGCAGCAACGCTGATAGAGAGAGGACTGATCAGCCCTCAGTACTGTCAGGTGCCCCAAGGTCAGTGGCATGTTGGTGTGTGAGTGTAGCAGAAATGTGAGATGGACAAAGCAGCTAAACTGACAACGTCTGAGAAATGGCCATGGGCCAAATCCTAAGAATCATTTCTATTCTACTGTTTGTGACTAGAATGTTTCATTTTCTGGTTATTTTGATAACTTTGTTTCTTCTTTGTTGATTGATCTGATGATAACTTTATTGCATTCATTGTGTTAATATAGTGGTTTGCCTGACCCGTACACACAGTATGTAATTTTAAAGCAGATGAACCATTCACCTATTTACTATTTACTTTTTTGAACTTGAAAATGAACTTTTGAACTTGATTTACTATTTATTATTTACTTTACTTACTGCTCTATAAATTAGGTAACTGTAAAAGACACAAGGAAGAGTCAAAATCTGTGGAGCAGATGCTGAGATATCTTGACTTTTAGTTATTTTAGTTATTTTTCAGACTTGTTGGAGCCACAGAAGTCATTATACAACTGTTGGGACACACTGAGTAACAAAACATGAATTTCCTCCCAGTCTTTGACTTGTTGTTTCATGTCCTTCCCATGATGCTTAGCGGTGGGAGAGTTCTTCAAGCAAAGCTGTGTACCAGGTGCCAACCAGCCTGGTTTCCCCAGCAGCCTTTGCAGTTTGTGTGTGGGAGACAGCTCAGGGCAGAATAAGTGTGAGAAGGCAAAGGACCTGTATGACGGATATGATGGTGCCTTCAGGTAATCACTGGAACATCCCGAACCCCTGCTCTTCATCAACATTACACTGTTCCCATTCTGTAATTCCATTTCAAATTATCTCCTCAATAATATTTGTATTTGTAATAATATTTATGTTTATGGACACTAGTTTTAATTATTTCACCTTTATTTCCAAAAAGTCTTGTTTTGTTCCTCAACATATGATGGACAGCTTTAAATACAATACCCATGAGCCTTAGCAGCCAGTGCAATGACAAAGATGCCATTCAGAGTGGTAACAAAAGTTTCATCGCTCTGAATTTGGAAAAAGCACACAGCATCAAAGTTTACTTCACCATAAACCAAAAGGAAACTGCAGATATTTTTAGCACCTCCATCCTGATCCAAGCCACAAGTCTATTATGCACTTTTATGCATCTTCACCTATGGCAGAAAAAAGGAATGGGATACTTGACATACTTCTGCTTTGTCCATTCAGGTGTCTGGCCAAAGGCGATGGAGATGTGGCTTTTGTCAAGCATTCTACTGTCTTCCAAAATACAGATGGTAAGAGAAGTAGCTCCAAGATACAGCACGTGTTCATTCTAGGGCTCACATATCTAAAAAAGTAAGCATCTCACTTTTTTTTATTTTTAGGTAATTCTGGCGAATCGTGGGCTGTAGACCTCCACTCTACAGATTTCCAACTGCTTTGCTCGCAGGGCACTAAAGCTGAGGTAACGCAGTACAGACACTGTAACCTGGCAAGAGTTCCTTCCCATGCTGTAATGGTGCGACCAGACACCAACATCCACGCTGTCTATGGAGTCCTGGACCGTGCACAGGTAAGAGTTTCTATTGCACATGTAACGGAGTAAATGTCATCCATTACAATCTTCCCATGAATGGATTGTTCTGGTCAGTTTATCTTTGCTTCATTCCCTATGTGTGTTTCCCTGTAGACATATTTTGGCAGTGATACAGGTCCTGGTTTCAGGATGTTTGACTCACAGGCTTACAAGGGCACAGATCTCATCTTCAAAGACTCCACCGTTCGCCTCGTGGGTGTTGGTGACAGAAAGACTTACCAGGATTGGCTAGGACAGGGCTACATGGACTCACTGGTCGACATGGAGTGTAATTCATCAAGTGCAGGTAAAATATTATAATAGATATATTTTCCTTCTCTAGGGGGATGAATGAACTAACATTAATATCATAAAATATTTTTTTTCTTCTTGTTATACCAAAATCTAGCAAAGGTTATATTAGATATATGTATATAGATGTGTATAGATATATATTATTACAGATAGTACAGATTATATAAAAGACAAAAAAAGAATCTAGCACTCTCTTGAGTTTATTAGGGTACAGCAGTGGGATGAGTCATTCTTCTAAATTTTGCCAAAACTCATCATGGATATTCTGACTGCCATAAAAAAGGAAACTAGAATACGCACTTTAGAGACATTTCTACTGATTTCCCCTTTTTTCTCAGAATTTAATTTTCTAAAATTATGTGTCAAAGTTGTCTTTTTATGTCCAACCTCTCTGAATTTGCCCAGTTTCTCTCCCTCTTACAGTGAAGTCCTCTGTGTGGTTGCTGCTGATGGCCCTGTTGAGCTTCATCCTGACTAACCTCTGGATGTAAAGACACAATATGACACTGGAGTCCAGCATCTTCTCCTAATCCCATCCCCTTTTTTCTCTTTATTTTTCACATGATATATTGTCTCCATTTCTTCATTTTTCACCATTTTTACACATGAATCTTCAGCTTTTGGTCTCCTTGACTGCCCAGCACAATTTAGACCCACTCTTTCTGTCCCATTATCTTAAAATCACATTGTTTTACATGATTGTATGATATTTTATTTCTGCGAGAGGAAGCCCTGTTGGAACTGTCTTTGGATTTAAATGGTGCTACTGAAGGCTTCTGTTTTGGCAGAAATGTGAGTTAGTTGTCAAAGGACTTTCAGGTAGATGAGAGAAGGTTTTGTTGCCGTTGTGTTTACTGAAGGTGAGCTGCCATATCAGTGTGTATGCTGCCACCTGTTACATTGCTTTAGTGAGTAGTGCCTGTCTGTCTTTCTGAAGCTTATTTTACACATATCAGACAATCTGATATTTATGAGCCACTGATAATGTTTGAACTTCTGATCTTAAAAAGAAACCGAACCTATACATGGAGTGAAACTGCAGGTTTGGAGTTTGCAGGTTTGAGGGCAGGGAGTGTCTGTGTCTAACCCGTGATATGTTAAAACTATGTTTGCTTGGAGCACCAGCTGCAGTAACATTGTAGAAAGTTTACTTTTGATCTCATTAATATTCAAATCAACACAGTCAGCCTGAATATCCTGCTCCATCCAAAAACACCAACCTACAAAAGAATATTGGAATTGTAAAGCTTTTTTGCCTCTGTACCTTTAAGACTGCATTGATTCTCATCCCATGTAGCTGACCCCAGATCAGGTCCCCTATCTGCAAAGTTTTCATGTCAATATAAAATATAAAATAAAACTTTATAAACAAGAAAATAATAGTTAAAAGACTAACTGGCCACACTTGACTATTCTGAGTCAAAACTCTTCATTGTTCTGCATGTCCTCTAACCTCAAACATCTCACTGTACAAATGTCTCTTTAACATCTGCTGCTTGATGCTGTCTTGAAATTGTTAATTGGATGTGTATTTTCCTATGTTGAGAGATTTATTTTTATATGAAGTTCAGGTGCCATATCAGTGTATATGTACTGACTCATGCTGTCAGAAATGAATGCCTTCTCTGCCTCCTGATAGAAATTTATTTCTGTGTGAAATTATGGAACATGTAACTAATATTTAGTTGCCAGGCCAGTGCGTCTGCATAAGTATTGCTACATAAAGCTGCTGACTTGAGCTGTTTTCTGCGCTTGATAAAATGAAATAAAGCTTTAGGCTGGACAATACATTCTGTTGTTTTTGGTGATAATTCAGTTTTATTCATGTTCCTTTGTTAATACATTTGAATGATGAGCAGGGTCCATATGGGTCTTAGAGCAGTTCTGTAATTGGTTTTTAACCTATACCAGAGCTGGAAACGGTTTAATAACTGTTCAGGCTCTTGTGGCAGGAATCTGATCTTTCTATACATGAAGACATGTTTTTCTAATGTTTGGACACAACTAAATGCTGAGAATGAGATTGATTTTCTTTCCTTTTTTGTTTGTTTTTTTAAGAAGTGAAAATACAGCTAATAATTCTTCATAAAAGGTTAATCCAAATATGAGAAAACTGTGGGAATCCATCCGTAGTTTCTAAAGCCCATGTTCACATATCTTGTCATTATAACATGTTTTATTTAATATGACAAAATGTCTAAACCTCACAGATTTCCAGTTTTAAAAAATGGTTAGACAAGAAAGGTGCAAATGGTCATGTTTGAAAACTTGAAAAACTCTTTTGGAAAGTTATTTCAACATTTAATTGGCATAATAGTTTAGTCTACTGACTTACCTTTAAGTAACAGTTCATCTGGGGCCAAGGAAAAAGGATGACATGAGCAATAACGTGTCTGGTTATCTCTGCTCATGTAAGGAAATTCATCACTGGCAGACAGATTATGGTTTACAGCTGGTAAAACAGCTCTTCCATGTTCTTTGTTTGTGTGCTTGGTGTCGTCAAATTCTAAAACATGGTCTAGTGCTGTTAGGAATTTAAATTTTTATTCATACGGTCACAACATTCATTCATTTTCTTTGACACGTTTCTTTACATATACACTGGCAAATGGAAGGACTGCACCAACATCTACACAAAAGCATTGGTTTAAATGGTGTATGAGTACACAGTGGTGGGGGGACATGTGACTTGTTGAACAGATTTTTATTGGCGCTCTCTTGTCATTAACCCATGACACAAAGACCACATGTGTTAGCAGTTCAACTACAACCAGAAAGCTACTTATACTGTTTTCCAAGACAGATTTGACTTGTCCACACACGTTTCTGTAGAGGGAAGTCAACACTTCAGATTTCTGTGTGTGTTCTAAGAAACATGGTGATCCTGGATTTCTGCAATATACCCACCCTCCCCATATAAGATGAATGGTGACTGGTTGTAGGTAAACATGAGACCTCCACCCCTGACTGTGATCTCATCAGTGTCCAACATGGATCCATGACGACTGTGGTTCACTACGATGTGTTGTAATGCATTGCTGAGCCAGAAGATCATTTCTCCTTGGTTTTCCTTCAGCCACTGTTGGTGTCACAGTCAGGGGACTCTGTCACAGCTGTTACCAGTAAATATTCAGTCTCTGCCGGTGTGTCCTCGTTACTTTTTGATCTGTCTGGAGCCTTCCTTCCATCCCTCTTTCATTTCACTCACAAACGTCTCCCGGACTTTCTTGAAGCGGCTGCCCATCTCTCCCAGGTCGCCGGGGACCCTGCCGGCCTCCTCCCGGACTTGCCGCAGCGTCTGGGACCGCAGGACTCTCTCCGAGGCGTCCCGACCGGCTATCTGAGCCTTCGTTATGGCGTAGGCTGTGATCTGGGCTGCCCTGCGGATCGGCCTAGACTCTGCCAACTTCTCGATGACATGGAGGTTGTTGATAAGAGAAATCAACATGCGGGACAGCATTTTGTGTTTCAACACAGACCTGGACTCCTTCGTTAGCTTAGCCAGCTAAATACAACCAGCAGCCCCGTCCACCTCTCGTGTACTTGGCCCTGAAAGGACACCAGCGTTTACCGGAGGCTGATACTGTCAGGGGGGTTACGGTTTACGGTGAAGATCTCTGTAACTGGACATAAACAGTTTACTCACCCGGGCTGGAACAGGTGACCTCTGGGACACTACAGACCGTGTTGTGGGACTGAAGTTAGTTTCACAATCGTAGGCGGAACCTTTTTAAAAATTATTATTATTATTTAAATAGTAACTAACATTATAAAAAAGATACCAAGTATTTTTAACAGAAAGTGACTAAAAGCTGCTCAGAAAAGCCAATTTGAATATTAATTAGCGATCTAACAATTTAGCTTCAAGATAAATAATAACAATAAATAATAAAGTATAATGTTAAAATATTGACTTTATTTCTCTGACTTTAAACATTTTAACGAGGCCTTAAAACATATTGGCATTATAAAAGTTTTACAAATAAATCTCTGTGCTCAACAAGGAATGTGACACTAACTTTAGTATCGTGCTAAGCTTTTTTTCCGGCAAACTATTTCCGGTCGTTTTATACGTACATCCGGTCCCTAACTCATTTCCCTTATTCATCGCCTCATATTTACACGCTGATCGTTCAACGTGGTTTTCTCTAAACCGAGTTCTTTAGTCCGGGAGCCTTGAGCCGACTGCAGCCATGCGGGTGCTCCTGTTGTTCGCGGTGACCGCGCTGTCCCTGTGCCCGGCGGCGGTGAGCGGAGGCGAGAAGAAGAAGCTGCAGATCGGCATCAAGAAGCGGGTGGACAACTGTCCCATCAAGTCCCGCAAGGGGGACGTGCTGAACATGCATTACACGGGCAAGCTGGAGGACGGCACCGAGTTTGACAGCAGCATTCCCCGCGACAGGCCCTTCACCTTCACCCTGGGCACCGGGCAGGTGATCAAGGGCTGGGACCAGGGCCTGCTGGGCATGTGCGAGGGCGAGAAGAGGAAGCTGGTCATCCCCGCCGAACTGGGCTACGGAGACCGGGGAGCTCCTCCGAAGATCCCCGGAGGAGCGACGCTCATCTTCGAAGTGGAGCTGTTGAGCATCGAGAGGAGATCTGAGCTTTGATAGTGAAGAGGTGGCAACGAATACAACTTTAAAAACGTAATTAGTTACCTGTGGTAGAAAGTAACCCGGCACTGTACACATTTGAGATATACACTTGAGTACTTTGTTTCCCTGCCACAGATTTTAGGATAGAAGACATGTGAAAATGCATTTTTATGTTATAGATTACACACAAAAGTATAAATGCAAAAAAAAAACAGCAACTCAATACAGCAGTTGAATGCCACATACACATAAATGCATTCATAATAATCGAATACAGCACTCATTTTTCTGCACTGACTAATTTTAGTCACATTTCATGATCATACTTGCATGTTTAATTTCACTGCGGGATATGTTCTTGTAGCAGGATATTCCTGTAGTATTAGTATTTTTCCGTAAGCGGCTGATCTGAATATTTCCAGCACTAGATGGCCTCTAATGAACTCCTTCCTACTCAGATAGTGTTTTTTTGCTGCTTTGGATGCTTTGTCGGATTAGCCTGCTTGTGGTCTCAAGCGCAAATATTTCATATTTACTATTGACCCTGAATTCTGAAGCCTAAAAAAGACCTAGCTATTTTGGGGACAACCACACACCTGCTTCTTTGCACCTTTGTGATGCCTTTTTAATGCTCAGCTGTTGATTCCCTTTAGTCTCTAAACCTCTTTGATATTAAGCGCCTGATCTGCATGTGTCCTCAAGTAGCTGACTGAAGCTGCTCACATCTGAACTCACTGAGAGGGAGGACAGTTTCATCAAAGAACATACCCCCATTACAAAAGGATATTTAGGTTTATATTTTCTTCCTGTTTTTATGACATACATTCTCAGTGTTCTGTTCTTCTTCAGGTTCCAGGAGGTGCTGCAGCATTAGGTGGAGACTGTCAGACCTTTAAGGGAGGCTACATGGCAAATATGGGAGTAGAGTCAGCACCGTGGGCAGAGCCACTGTCCCCTTTTCAGTGGCTTTGATTATTATACTGATTTATTGGACTGAAGTTATTATGTGATACAAGAACTGACTGTATGTCCTTGTTAAACATTAGTACAAATATCCAGCCCAGTATTTGACTGGGGACTTTTCATTTTACTTTTGCGTGAAAGTTTCTCTCATTTATAAGCAGGTTGGTTCATATAAGTACATTCTTTTTACAACTCAAATTAGACTGTTAACGTTAATTTTGTCAGAAGTCAGGTAGAAGCAAATTTATTGTAAATGCTTTTGTTTCCAATATTTGAATTCTGATAATAAAATGTTAACCTTATGAAACCAATCTGAAGTGGTTTTGTTGAAAAAGAAAACAAGTTTTTACAGTTTTATTTGTCTTTACTTTGTAATGTATCTTGCCCTTATAGGTGCAGTATATAAAACATAGTTTTATTGCAGTTTTATTATTTTATCTGTGAAGTGCCATTAATGCAGTGAAGTATTATAGTAATTGCACCTTGTTGGTTTGCATGCTGTGAATAAGTAAGTAAAATATAACAAATATAAAAATATGTAAAGATCCAAAATATTGATTAAAACAAAAATGTTAAACATATATTTAAAAATCCACAAGGTAGTGAAAATAATGTAAAAATGTCAGTAAAATGAAACAAAAATGATCTGAAGGATACACTAATATGATAAATTAGAGTATCCTTGTGAGATGTGGTGCCACACTATTGGTTGCTGTCATTTTATGTTATATTGACTGAAACAGACTGTCACAACCAATAGTGTGGCACCACATCTCACAAGTCATGTGACTTTGGGCAGTTTAACACGTAGCATCGGGTACACATGAGAGACATAAGTAAAGGAAATGTAAAGTAAGTCAAAATAGAAGAAATGAAAATAATGCTTAATTGAAACGTGCTTGTTTCTTTTTGAGCAGGGAAATTTAAACAATTTTAAATTGATGGTTAAATTATTTGGCATTTGGTGCATCAGCAATGCATCTTCCACATTTAAAATAACCGTTTAAGTATTAAGTACAAGTATTTGATTGGAATAAATGTGTATATTCGAGTGGGCATTTAAAAAGGAATTGAATTTAGTGTATATTAGCCTAAAATCAGTATGAAGAAGAACATTATATGTTTCCACAAGGCGGCGCCACCTTGTAGGTGTAGATTCCACCCGGAGTATTTTATTGGACGTACTTATGAACCGGAAAATCCGTCATCATTTTTCCGCAATGCTAAGAGGTTGAATAGCGGCAGAGAGTGTTTGCTGTTTCTTTATCATGTCTGCTAAACTAAACGCTTTGAACAGCGATTCTTATATTGATGTCAGTCAGTACAGAGACCAACATTTTAAGGTAAACGAGGGAAAATATTTCTTTTTTGTGTTTTGTTAGCTAACAGCTAGCCACCTTTAGCAAACAACTGAGCAGCTTGTGTTTTCTCTGTAACCCTTCATTTAAAACACAGCTGAAGGAGATTTTCTGAAACGCGGCGCTTGCTGGGAGAGGCGCTCATTTATGTGTTCATTGTTTTTGTTTTCAGGGTAATCGCTATGAACAGGAGAAGCTGCTGAAGCAAAGCCACACTTTGTATGTGGGGAATCTCTCCTTCTACACCACCGAGGAGCAGGTAGGATACACTGCATTGTTACTGAGTGCATTATTATGTAGAGATTGTTTTAATTCTCGTTATATTATTTTATGGCAAGAAGAAGAAAATCTAGCTCTGGGTTATTTGTAACTTTGAGAGTTGAATTTCAGGGTGGTATGATTTTGCATTCCACATTTTGAAATCAGAGACAGAGATGTGAGTGGAATATATTGAAATGATAATATATTCCATTGTATTTTTGCTGTTGTAGTCTTAAATGTATTCCATACAGAGTTCTCTACTGTTTAACTGATTTCTTATTAGGGATGTGCAATTAATAAAATTTAGATTTAGACTTTGGGTCTCAACGATCACAAAACTATGTAATTGAGGGGAAAAAAGAAGCCGCAGAAGTCTTTGGTCAACCAAAGAGGTAGAAGCAATAACGTTGTTTGGGAACAGTTTGGATTCGAAGAGGCGTACATGGATCAAAAACTTATTATGTGCAAGAATTTCTACATGGTGGTGTCGGCACCACTGTTTATACATTTGAGTATGTTTTATATTATTTGTTTTATTGAGACATGAGAATTCATTGTTTTGTTCAATAAATGAAACATATTTCCAAAGTCAATGAGTACTAATCGTGTAACACAATCGAGCATCCCTATTTCTTATAAATTTCTCATATTATCTTCCCAACTGATGTGCAGGTACATGAGCTGTTTTCAAAAAGTGGAGACATCAAGCGCATCATTATTGGTCTGGATAAAATCAAGAAAACAGCCTGTGGATTCTGCTTTGTAGAGTATCCTTTTAAATAAAGTAGTCGTTTTAAAAATAGTTTTCACCTACACAACAGTTACACTCAACAACTCAGTCCGCAATCTGCCTGCCTGCTTACCCACTAAAAACTGCTATGCTTTTTTATGAGTTCAATTTCACCGCTATAGAATGAAGTGTGCAGGTTTAGGAGCCTGCAGACTTGAAAGCTCAGACCTTAACCTTGGCTGTACCAGATACTACACACGTGCGGATGCAGAACATGCTATGCGCTTCATTAATGGCACGCGGCTGGACGACCGCATCATCAGGACAGATTGGGATGCCGGCTTCAAGGAGGGAAGGCAGTATGGCCGTGGCAAATCTGGAGGACAGGTGAGAAGTCTGACACAAAGGGAACTGTAAAGAATCTTGCTTAGTTTGTGTCTTGGTCACAATTCACAAAACAAACAAAAAAAACAATCAGGGTTCTGTTTCAAAAACTGTTCAGTGTACAACTTTGACTGCTTATATTGCCCTGAAATCTCATCTAATTTAACAACCTGTCAGCAACCTTTGATCCAAAAAGTGTGATTATGTTTGTATTGAGCAATATTAGCTAAAAGTTTAATTTACAATAAAAAGAATCCAGAAAAGTCTTACTACAAAGCAAAATGTACAGTGGGTCAGTGTTTCCCTGCTTAGGTCCATGATAAACTGGAGAAGATGTAATTAGTAATTGGATTAAATTTCAGTCTTTACTTTGCTCTCCCATCTGTTTCTGTGGTCATTGGTTAAGGTGTAGCCTATTACATGATTTGACTTTAAACTGCTGCTAACCATAAGTATCCACCTGGCTCGTTGTTTTATATGTCCTTTTATTGTGAAAGTTTTGGATATTCTGCAGCACAGCATTTTGGAGAACAACACAAAACAGCATGCTATGACATTTGAAAAATGACATACTGAAATGGCATTCAAAAAATCAATACACTATATCATGACATTTTAATACACCAGTATGATATTTAGAAAGTGATATAACTTACAAAATAAATTATGCATGATTAACCATGGCCTTTGAAAAGACAGCATTACTATATTATGGCATTTGAAAAATGAAAGTGTATATTATGCTGTTAACAAATATAACACGAATAATCATGTCAAATTGTGGTACAGTAATATGCAGTGTGCTGTCAGAGAGAATGTAAATAAGGAAAAATAAACACTGGACTGAGAACCACTTGGTTTTAAATAATACCTTCCAGAATGCAATTATAGGATAAGACTCTTCACTGATATAATGAAAGATTTGATGATGAATGAGCATGGAAGATTACTGACCTTTGGGAACACTGCATATATATATATATATATATATATATATATGCATATTGCAAAGTAATCTAGCTCCACTTAAGCCATTTAGAAAGTATATTCTGAATTGTTTGCCTCACCCACCTGATGATCCAGCATCTACACCCATGTCACACTGTGATATTCCAGCTGTGCTGAGGTGATAAAGTGAGACTGAAAACGTGCATCACCATTGTTTAAAATATTTTTCTCTGTAATATTTTGCCTGAAACAATGAGATTTGTTTGAAGGCTCAGGAAAAACCTTTGTTCATATTCTGCTAAGTTTGGTTGTACTGTTTCTGAATTCCTGAATTTCCCTCCATTAATGAATAAATTTTCTTATATGTACAGTTTTTTGAAAATATAGAATTTATAAATATATAATTTACAATTTTAAATATATAATAATAAATATATATATACTATATAATTTAAATATACAATTTTGTTAGATGGATGTTGTTTAATGTTTACAGATAGTATTATTCATATAAAAATACAAACACATCTACAGTTACATGTAGGTATTTCCAGACACAAGAAGGGGATAGTATGATACTATAAAAGGTCTTTAATATCTGATATATGTAATGGATTATTTCTTAAAGGCATATAAGACAGATGACACCTTAAAGATAAACCAATATAAAGTGTTTTAGGAAGGTGTGGGGCCATTACATAACACC
Source organism: Mastacembelus armatus (assembly GCF_900324485.2). Classification (NCBI taxonomy): domain Eukaryota; kingdom Metazoa; phylum Chordata; class Actinopteri; order Synbranchiformes; family Mastacembelidae; genus Mastacembelus; species Mastacembelus armatus. The sequence continues at coordinate 4,582,095 of NC_046636.1, read as the reverse complement.
AGAACAGCTTATGTGTACATTGGCATTAATTCTGATGTTCCTCATCTGATGTGTTTATGATGATGGCAGTGGAGAGCACTGTGTTGGTCCCAAGGATTGAAATCTGGTGCCTGCAAAGGCTACAGGATACAATTCCCATTGTATCATCAATCCATTCAGTGACACCCAACAAAGAATACAAGTGACTCAAGCCATGCTGCAAAATAGCCCCCACAGTCCTACAACGTCACTCAAACAATCAGGTTTTCCTGTGACTTGTCACCTGTCTGTTCATATTGTAGTCTCTTGGTAAAAGTCATAAAACCCAGAAGGGCTTTTAAAGAGACTGAAAGAGCAATTAAAAAACAGATGTATGTTTGTTTTCACCTATTTACCTGTGTTCATGTGTTTTTCTTATGTAGGTGAGAGATGAGTACAGACAGGACTATGACCCAGCCAGAGGCGGCTATGGCAAGCTGGCTCAGCAGCACAGATCCACAGAGGCACGTAATAGTTTTTAGACTGAACCCCACCACAGCAGCATGCCTCGACTACACAGAGCCCTACCCCTAGTCCTGGACCAGATTCATTCTCCATCCATGCAACCACAGGTTGTTTTACCATGAAATCATCATCCATCATAGAAATGCCTGAAATTTAACACATGTAGTGACTGTGGTAATGTAGTAAAATGCTCTGTCTTCATGTGAGGTTCAAATAATAGCCTGCTGAAGTAACAGAACGGAAGTATGCTGTTATCATCTTACTATTTTTTTTCTGTCTTTTTTTAAAATAAAGATTTTTTTTTTTTTTACATTTACTGTTGACATTTTTGACAAGTGACATTTTTTTCCCTTTGAAGTCTGGAATTCGAAAGGTCTTTGCTCAACTTTGTGAAATTCTTTCAAAGGGTAAGTAAAGCAGTATGTAACATAAATGCATATACATGAATACAGTACTTGATTAAACATAGTTATATTGAGATTGCAGATGTCAAAATCAGTTGACACCTTTTGCCTCATAAAACTAGCATCTATGCTGTCAATGATCTGCTGGTATTAAATACAAATTGTGCAATGATTTTTATGCACACTATCCAAATTAGATTTGATTTATGATATGTAGTAATTGAACACCAAAGACAACAAATGGAAAATGTGTATTTCTTGATTTAACTGATTATGCCATGAATGTTTGCCTGACAAAGACATTGTAGGTTCAAACATTGTACTTCTGGGAGTTTACAAAAATTCTGAGTATGGGCAACCCAAACTTTTTCTCCTTGTAACTATAATTTCCCTGTTCTTCATAAATTATTATGATTGTATTAGTGATCATCATGAACAGTTCATACGGTCTCATCTTAAAGACAATCCTAATTCTGCCTTTATTAAAGAAAACAGTATCTTGGCTTTTTATAAGCAGGCTGGTGTCATGTTAAAGTAAGCTGTAGTGAAGTGAAGAGTACATTATCACCCCCCACCCCCACCCCCCAATTCATGACATCAGCTGCTGCACTTACTCTAGTCACATCCTCTAAGGCAGGTTTTGAAAATGAACACAAGATGGCAGAAGAGGAAGTTGAATTCTTGAAAAAATTAGGAACAAAGATGTGACAGTGAACCAGCATTCTTACTGTACACTTTTTAAATAGGCTCAGGGTTATTACTGTGAGGCGGTAAAAGCATTCTATGGACCTTTACTATCCATGTGTTATAGGAGAAAAGCAAAGACAGTACACACCTCCCACCTTTAATTGTTAAACCTTGAAACCACTTGTTGCATTTGAGAGTGCATAAATGCTAGTTAGGGAAACAGAAAAGGCAAAATAGCTGAAAGTAAAATTTAAGCAGAAATACTTAGTCAAAGATAAATAGTTCAAATAATTATAAACTGCTGAAATCATTAACTGAAAGCAACACAGGGAGCTGAAATTATTAACTAAAGGGTAAATGGAAGGTAGTGCATGTGTGAAATAATTATCTGAATCTAACAAATATACAGTTGAAATAACTGGCAAGAGCATTTAAGTTCTTCTGACACAGCTGTTAGAGCATGTCAAACAAAAGTGGTCAAGAACCACTGCTCTGGAGATTATAGGGCATCGTTTTCAAATCTCTTTCAAGGAGGAGATGTCACACAGATTAAGGTGGACACCCCCAGCACTGTTGGAGGCCCTTTTATTACACAGTGTGCAGGTTTTTGAGCAGAAGAGGCTGTGGCTGCTGTAAGGATTGTAAAAGGATTTAATTCTGCCAGTATCATCAGCTTTATGCATCCAGAGCATGTGTTTTTGCCATTTTATGTAAGCCTAGGGATTTTCCTATTTCCATGCCTCTGCAGCAATAGAAATGAAGCTCACTGAGGCCCTACATGATATGATTCTTGCACATTAACAGTATTAATTATTATAGCCAGGTTCAGAAGGTCAAGTTCAAATAGAGTTCAAGTGAGAATTACCACCAAGGCTGGACCCAGAATTAATGAGACATTATGCCAATGAAAGGACAATGTGGAAATATGAAGCAAAACCTTGAAATCCCTGCTTTGTCTCAGTAGAAAACTCATTGCTAAGGCAGCCTGTCATTGTTTAGTCAGAGATGATGCAGTTAATTATCCACAGTTACAATGACAAACAGCATCTCTCAGTGCCAACCTTTAAATACTCCCCAACTTTAACTCATAATGAATGGTTCTTAATAGATAAGCAGCAGCATGAGCTCATGCATGTCGAGGCATTCAGTCTCTTCTCACCACTATCCTCATACTTTTATGTACTTTCAGACTGGAGTTTTTATTTATTTAAAGATAATCTTTGTCTCCTTCCAACTTTGTGGCATCTGCTTTGGGAAACTTATTTTCTGCTCCAGTGTGACAACATCATTGTGCACAAACTCATTTCTATGAAAATGTAGTTTAGATGAACTTGACTGAGGGAACCCGCCTGCAGACTGTGACCTTGGTATTAGGTGAAAGTTAACCTCAGTACGGAGCATTAATTTTGACCCTGACCCTATCCCAACATGTGGAAATATTCACGACTTCTGGTCACAGTTGACATTCTGCAGCCAGGTCCCTGTTACCTGGCCTCCACGGAGCCCTGTCCTCAACCCCTTTCAGCGCATTTGGGGTCAACTAGAATGCCGATTGACATCCAAGATCTTAGGGCTCAAAGTTATTTCACCTATAGAAGAATGGGATCAAATCCTTGCATCTTCCATGGTCTGCATTATGAACTTTCACCAGCTTGTATTTTAACTGTTATATTTTACACATAAAGGGATTGTGTGAAGTTAGCTAATAAATTATTCACACAATTAGTAAAGATTAATGAATGTATAAGTGGTCTGCAAGGGAATATAAACTAGCATGAAGGAGAAAACTAGTGAAGGTTTTTATTTTTATTATTTTTTATGTATGTAAAGCAGGTGAGGGGCACTACAAACCAACTCCATCACTACATCTGAAAGTGTGGAAGCCTATTTCCACCAGGAAATGAAAAAGTATGAAATATTAGATCATTTAAATGATCAGGATGACTCAAATTCATAGGATATTAAAGTAAAATTATGGGATACTATTGACTTATTCCCTCATCAATTTTGAGCTATCACAGTTTTTACATAAACCTACTATCTCATGATTTTGACTTATGTCGTAATTTACACTTTTAATGACTATTTTTGTTTTTGTCATTACTCACGTCTTATTTATTTTGTTCCTGACAGATCAGACCTCCAACCTGGAGCTTAGGAGATAAAAGCAAAGAAGGTCATTATACATTTCATCCCAGGGTGGTGACCTGGCTAGTTTGGAAACACATGTACACTGAAAAAATGCAGCATGCCCATGAGGACGCTAAATTAGCAAATGGTAGCTATGACATCTTGTGGCCAAAGGGGAAGCCTTTGTGGGAAATGAGGTGCGCTATCTGCTGGCACAGTTTACATTCAGGATAAATGTGAACATTCGTGTTGGTCTAAATTGAGAGTGAGCACTGTCATGTGATTAGGCAGAAAAGGAATCAGTGAAAAGGAGTTGACAGACAGGAGCTCGGTGTCGAGGCTTAAAAAGTCCTTTGTCCGTCCACACGCAGCTGCTGTTGTACAGTATTTCATCATCTGCGGTTTCATTAACTCTGTCTCATCTGTCATCCGATGCTCCATGAAAGGCTGATGGAAGGAATAGAAAAACATGAGTTTTGTGTCAGTGAAAATAATGGCAGGACTTCAGTTGACACTAATCAATGTCAGGGAGCAGAAAGTTGAATTATGATATATGAAAAATCTCCTCTGTGCTGTTCTGGGAAGATTTTCTTTTATTTGGTTGTCGAGAAAATTGAAACACGTGACTACTGCATGAAGAAATATTCTATTACACTTCCCTTCATGTTTATTCTCTGTCCGTCAGTAGGTTTAAGAGGTAGATCAGGCCTCCACCTGTCAGCAGATGATTGACAAAGATTAAAGAAGCAGCTTCTGTATCAGACAAGTGGTGTGTGGAGAAAAAATACAAGTGGCTAAGAGAGCAGAAAGGACAGAGAAGGAAAGGTAATTGCATTTCTTTGGATGAAACCTCATTTTTCTAGTGGAATGTAGCCTGTGGCAGTATTTAATGCATCAAGAGCAAGCAGTTATCTTATTAATCAGAATTAAAGGGAAGTAACATTATTAGTCATGACTAACTCATTCATCAAGCTATTGCAGCAGGCTACAATGGAGCATGGCACCTGCTGATGTTGCTAGGCCTGTGTATCTTTTTGTTCTCACACAGCACATGTGGTGTGTGAGAACACTGACATTATTTATATCTTGAAATTCATGTTCAAACAATAGGTCCTTCTGTTCAGACAGGTATAGAACCACTGATTCTACCATCTGAAATGGCAAATTACATGTCATGGGAAGTACTTTTGAACCTTAGAAAACAAGTGGATAATTTATTCTATGATCCAGAAAAAGCTTCATCAGATCTGAGAAAATAACCTTAGTGACTCAAGATATACTTACTAGCTGTTTTCCTTAGCTTTTAGTTGCTTTTCAGACTATTCATTTTTAATGTAAAAACAGAAACAGAAGCACACAGTGTGGATGACATTTACCGGTTAACAGGGCCTGGCAAAGAGATTGTATTGAGTTTCATTATGGGAATAAACAGGTATTAATCCCATCCACCGCTGTATGATCATTCATCTACTAGGGTGCTGAGCTGGAACAGGAAAATTGCAGAAAAACTCATATAGTCAAAATTCCAGCACACTCAGGGGTATCTGGGCCATATTCATTTATTAATAGTTGTACATGGTTACAAGAGTGAGGCTGCAAGGCAGAAAGCTCTCAGATTTGTAAAAATGTAATAATAAATGACTAATAATAAATGAATATGGTCTAAAATCTTTTATTTGTGCTGGAATTTCTACTGCATGATATTTTTGTTATGCAAATAATTATTCGATCTTGTGTTTTTGGAGCTTTATCCTCACTAGGGACAAAAGACTGGGAAACCTCTGCCTTGGCTGTGTCAGTTTGACCTGATCACATGTTGTATGTTATTTGTATGAATTTTCTTGCTGAGATCAGATAAACATCCCAGTCATATTAGTGCCTACATAAAAACAACCACAAACTCTGCACACTGCATCATGTCCAAACAGTCCAACGGAAGCAGAAAAAACTTGGCTCAGGGCATTTATTAAACTCTGCTCTGCTACCAGACTGCGATAAGAGAAACAACCACAGTATAGTTCTTAATCCACCTGGTGATAATTAACAACTTAGGCTACCGCAGGCACAATAGTTCCCTGTATAAAATGCAATGCATAGTATGAGTATGACCTCCAGTGTGGAAGGCTGATGTTAATATAATTACTTTTCCCACACTGATAATGAACGCAGCCAGTGAGTCTCTAATGCAAGATTGTTTATATAAACAACAAGCATTGTGTGGTCAGACAGCAGCTGTCCTGTTTCAGTTCAGAGTCCCTGTCTGTCACAGCTGCTGGACTAATCATGCTTGTGGGTCTTATGGCTCACAGACCTGTTGGTGGAAAGCACTCACACTAATATCCTGCTCCAAACACTCTCAATGCTCCACTGCTTTCTGGAGAACTTCACCTCATCCTTGGTGCTCAAACAGCATTGTAATACATGTGTTCCTCTTCCTCATGCGCAGAATCTGGGTCTGCTAAGTGCAACTCATACCAGAGTGGAATTTGAAAGGTGTTGTACCTGTGAGGCCTGTGCTTTCAGTAGCTACAGGTCCAGGCTTTGCACTGACAAACTTGCTGTCAAGCCCCAGGCCCCAAATTCTCTGCGCTAGCCTTCCTCCTCTGATACCTAGTATCTATAAATGTGCTACTCTAATAGTAACCTATGTGCAGAAACAACTGTCATGCTTCAGCTCCTCTTGCTTGGTCCCTTTTGCAGTTATGCTAGGGTTAATTTAACACAGTTATAATTACAGGGGAATGTTTCAGCCTGTTTCAATTTACCACAGTCCATTTCCCACCTCTGATCGATCTACTTTCTTCCACCCAACAGTACTAATGACTCTCTGTGAAAACCAAAAGCATACAGTAGCTCACAAAAAGCATGTAAACATTGCTTTATGACCCCTCTTCCCCTCGTTGATTTTCTCTCCCTCCCTCCTGAGTAAACACCAGTGAACCATCCATCACTTAAGAATAGAGAGATCACTTGAACAGACAGATCATTCTTTTGGCAGAAATGGGATTTTACAGTAAATCTCCATTCCTTAGAAGTGATGGGAGGATTGTGCAGTAAGTCAAGGTAGCTTCAGTTTAACTTCTTCTTGCTCCTTATAACTGAGATTAGTTTGCATGAATTACAAGACATTACAGAGTATGAGGTGAATGTAGTTTCAAAATCACTACATCTCTTTACATTATCCTCTGTTAGATAATTCACTAAAACACATACATGTCAGTTCCATCTGGGATTTAAAAAAATCTGCACAATGAATAAACACTATTCACAGCTGTTGATGAATTAGTTTGTTTCTGCAAAGATATGTTGTGGTTACAGTATGCCTGAGAAACAACCTCTTTTTCTGTGCTCATTTAAAAGGCGATCTTCACACATCATCGTTGGTGCACAGGAAAATACACAGAAGCAAATATAGGCAGAACTAGCAATGATTCAGCATAATACAAGTGCTTTATTTCTGGTTTGTTATGACAAAGAAATATGGGCGAGGGCAGCTGTGGCCCAGGAGGTAGAGAAAGTTGTTCAATAATTGCAGGGTTGGTTGTTTGATTGCTGGCTGTATATGTTTAAGTGTCTTTGGGCAAGACACTGAACCCCAAAATTACTCCCGACGGGCAGGCCTGCACCTTGTGTGGCAGCTCACTGCTGTTGAATGAGAGGAAAATTGTAAAGCCCCTATTGAAAAAGCACCATATACATGCAGTCTCATACTTTGTTTGAAGTGCATTTGTAATGGACCAGAGTAGACCTTCCATCCTGCATGTTTTCATTTCAGCAATAGAGCAATGGATATATGAGTATGATTTCAATTCACAAATTAAGGGAAAATAGTAGAAAATAGACAGACCGCAGCTGAAAAATCAACAGAATCCTGCAGAGCCAGTGTCAACCCCAGGTTCATGTCAAACCCTGTCAGCCTCCATCTGCTCAGGATACCTATATTTACCCTCCTTGAAATGTTTGTCTGGGCATCTGTCTTCCTGTGGATGTTTTTGTGTATTCACTAGAATCTCTGACTGTCTTTTCTCTGCTTACACTAGAACGAGCCACCTGAGGCAGCTTACAATACACTCTTGTTTCGAGAGGTGAGAGCAAGCTGCATATTATAAATTGGGCTCAAAGAAATAGGAAAGTAGTTATTTGAGTTAAAAAGATTGATACCTCTCTCATTTCTCTTTACTAAACATGAAGCTACAGCCAGTAGCTGGTTTAGCTTAGCTTAGTATAAAGACTGGAGACAAGGGGGAACAGCAAAGCACATTGAGTGCAACCGAAGAGATGTAGTTACTGTTTGTTATCTGGGATTTTCCACAAGCTGCTGTTTTTGGGGGGAGCTTTTTATCAGAAATTATAATGTTCAGCATGCAAAGTTTTGCTGGCAGGCTGTGAATCAAACCAACAGTATCTCCATTTGTCAGCCACAGGAGGCTTGTTGCCTGATCCAAAACAATGTGCTTTACTTCAAAATCATTAATGCTGAATAAATAATAAATAAATAAAACTGAAGAGAAGTACTAGAGTTGCCAGTATTTTCTTGGAAGATGTGCAAAGGAGATTAACAAAGGAGCTGTTTGTAAACCTCTAATATCAGAATGTTCCAAAGATCAGCCAGCGGAAACATGAATACCAAATATCACTTTTATATACTGTTGTTTCCATGCCCTTGTCTGACCTTGCTTTATAAATCTAGTCCCATAAGTAACAAAACACCTTGAGGCTGTGTTTGTTTTCATTACAAGGGTGACCGGGCAGAGACATGAAGCCGCTCTCAGCCTACTGACAAACCCTTCACAGCCCAGAATATTTTACAGCTGCCCAGTGGCAGCATACACTTGGATAATTGGACATCAATATAATAATAATAAATAATAACTGATTGCCCATAGGTGTAAAGCTGAGCCTGAGTGTTGGATTTGGCTTCTGAATGTCAAGAGAGTATCTCCTCCTTTCACCCAGTGTTTGCTGATATAAGCCTCTAGCTCCATATGACCCTGAACAGGAGTAAGTAAGTTTGGAAAATGAATAATACAGCTGAGGCATGTTGAGGTTCCTTCAGGAGCTTGCAGTAATGGAGACACTGAATATTTTTTCCAGCCAAATGACCTGCCAAAAGCCTAGAGAATCCACAGCAGATGTTGTGAAATAAAAAGTTTGAAGAGAAATGCATTGATCACTTGGCTGGCTCCATTTGGTTTGCAAAAAAAAAAAGAGCATGTGAAAGAAAATGGGGAAAGTAGATTGAAGAGTAGCTCAGGAACAGCTGAAATGCAAAATTATTAATTTTGTTTAGCAGCAAATTAAAGCATCATGCCAGAGGTAGTGGCTGGATAGGCACTGTCACCTCAAATTACTCCCTTAACAACTGTTGCTGCCAAGTGATTTGCAGAATTAGAATGTGAGCAGACTAGAAATTTGAAAAATGTTGATTATTTGACTTTTTTTTCCACATAAAAATAATTTTATTTATATACCCATATGAGCATCAGACTGTTTATAGAAAAGATTTTCTACACTTACACCTGAGAGAAGTCCAGCTTCCAAAATCCAAAAGTCCAAAATCATAATAGGATATGGGTGTGGTATAATTTTAATATTCACACTCAGTTAAATGTACTGTGTTCACATGTTCAGCCATGAACATTCTCTCTAATTTCATAGCAGTACATAAAATGGAAATGAACCAGCTAAAACTGTAGACACACTCAACCTGAAGATAAGAGCGGCAGCTGAAGTTGATGCAAAATCAGCATCAGCAAATGTCCCTTCATGTCTCAGGCTTCTGCACGAAGGTACAAATCCCTATCCTATTCTCTTTAAAGCATTCATGATTCACACCTTATCCTGTCATCCCTTATTGTATATTTTAATTGGAACCAGGATTGTGTGTGTGTGTGTGTGTTTCTTTCGGTTATAAGGAGGGTGAAGATTTAACCATGCACTGTTTTACTGCCTTTTCTCTTCATTCTTTCAGGTTACGTTTGCCACTGTTTTCTCACTCTTGATTGCATTGTCTGTTGCCTGTTTTATGTCTCATGCTTTGATATGTTTTTATCATGTTTGCTCTGTGATGGACTGGTGACCTGTCCTGCGTGTACCCCTGCCTTTCACCCAAAGAGAGCTGGCCTGGATCCAGCAGATCCCTGTGACCCTAATTAGGCCTAAGCAAGTATAGATAATGAATGAATGAATCGTTTTACTGTAAGACAAACCAACTCTGCAGTGTAGTGCATGATTTAATTCTGCCTCTGGACCTGTGGTGTAGCACTGCTGGAGGCGCTGGATTGTCTTCACACCTGTAAGCATTCAGCTTTACTAACAGGTTTTTTTATTGTAGGAGGTTATTGTATATTAAGGGGAGTCCATGGTGTGATAGAGGAGAAATGCTAATTCTCTGTCAGTCACTACTGTCTTTTGTAGTTTAGCAATAGTTTTTATATATCAGCCAAGAACCAGCAAGACTTTCGTTTTATAGTATTTTAGTCATTTCAGCACTATAGGAATATCACTATACTCTTCATAGCCACTGAAAAGCCTCTTACCTGCCTTCACAATAGAGCACCTGTCATCTGCCCTATTAAAAGGATATTACCAGGCCAGTTGAATAAATAGAAAAGCATGATGCTGGAAAGAGGGAGAAATCAACAGGGATACAAAATGCAATTTGAGCCAGATGCCCAGACATGAGGTGGCATTACTGGACTCACTTGTCTGACTTCCAATTGTAGTTTAGACTGGATTTATGTTTGTCAAGCAAGAGAGAAGGAAGTATCATATTGACTACGGAATTGTTTTTGTTTGTGTTACTGTCTGCATGAGACAGAATACATGTGTGAGTATGCATCTATTCAAATATTAATGTGCAAAAATATTTCAATATCAGTGAAGTGGGATGTCTGGAAAGTGAGGCAATTATTTTTTAGACTTTGTGGAAATTGCTCTGCTGCTAAGCACTGCTAACGGAATAAATACCAACTGCACCAACTATAGATGGTATCTGATGCCACAGCTCACTGTAATTCTGTTCTTTAGATAGAATTGGACAGCAGGCTGCAGTTAGGCCCAAGAAACTGCAGATTTAAAGTGTATTATGTTTATAAAAGGTTAAATGCACAAAATGTGGAACATCGTATCATCGTTACAATTTAAATTAGCACTTGTCTGTATTTTATATCAACAATGGTCAAGCAGACATATAAAATGTAAAAGGAGTGTTGATCCCACAGATAATTATATTCTGACTTTATGCTGCATTTTAGTATCGTTTAGCTCATTGTTTAGGTTTTATGACCCAGTAGGTGCAGTAGATAAAGCCCTAAAAACCCCAGTGTATGGTACCAGCCCAGCACTAAATAAATTTTGTGAATAGCGGGTCAGCATCGTGGAGATATTAGCAGCTACAGAGTCAGATATTTCCCTTAGGAGCTGGTAGAGGCAAAAAAGTTAATATAGAAATTAAGATGGTCAGATGAAAACAGAACTGTGAATTAATCCTGATATTGCTCTGTTCGCTAGGTGTGTAAATAAACATCCATATGTTTTGTTTGTGCTTCCTTCATGTGACTAAAAATAGTTAATGCAGATAAAGAATAAGGCAGTCTTGATATATCACTGACATCTTTAACTATCTTTAAGTGAAACATTTTAATAGGAGAGCTTTTATGTATTTCTCTTGGGGATTTAGTCCATTGTGGCCATTTTGATTTCTTTTATTTTTGACATTCTCTTTGTTTTAATTTAATTTGTTTTGTGTATATTAGTTCTTATTTGTTTTCCCTGTGGAGAACTCCCATGCTTTGAGCAAGATGACTACAAAAGAAGTTTTATCTATATTTTTTATTTATTATAAAGTTCTGTATAGTTATTGAATCCTTGCAGTCCTTTTCAGTCAGAAGTAGCAATTGGTTTTAGCTGCTACCTCTGATCTTGCATTTTCCACTGGGGCTTGTTACTAATCCAGGAAGTCTTCACTTCTTTGCCTTTGCTTGTTGGGTTTGACTCCCCCCAGGGGCAGCTTTACCTATCAGAGCGATAACACGACTAAAATTCCCATCTACGGTACAGAAACCCATGCAAATGCGATAATTGAGAAAGATCTGATATGAACCCAACACTACTTACTGTCTCTGCACCTACAGATCAAACTGCAGCCACCTGCTTCATCCTGTCACCAGGAATAAGTTCTGCACTTGGCCTACAGGGGAAGGAAACCAACAGAGTATGCAACAGTTTTAAAACTGTACTAAAAGTTTTTTCAAATCACTTGTTAACATTTCTTATAACGATCCTAGTTTTTATTCCCTGCGAGTCAGATCTTTTTACAGTTTCCTGTAAGTTTCTGTTTGTATAAAAAAAGCCCATATAAAATGAAATGAATGCTGAACATTTATGATAAAGCTTAGTAACAAGAAAAATAATAGTAATAAAAAATGTTTGTGTTGCCAGTAGAATAGAACATAATTTTGTGGCAATATTTAATGAGGAACAAAGCCCGGCTGAGATGAAATGATATGATACTGCTGTTTTCACACTGTGTGACAAATGACTTTTCTCTCACTTCAAGTGTGGAATAGTTTAATCTGCTCAGCAATTCTAAGGCAATTCCATCAGATGTTTCAGATATGACAACAATAATCAAGTGGATAAATAGCATCAATCTAATTGTAAATGTAGCTTTTCAGTGGAGAAGTTAAATATTGCTGTATTATGGTCTCATCCTTCCCTTTCAGGTGTTTTGCAGGGAGAGAAAGAGTGAAGGAGAAGGGGAAAAAGAAAGAAGGTTTCTGCTTGTGTGGGTTTTTCTGTAAGTTGTATTGTTTAAAATATATTAATTAATCTATTTAAGGTGTTTAGTTGGTAATCAGACAGATTAAGATATCCATGTCCTTAATCAGGAGCATATTCTCTGATACACAGACTTATTAAAAAAGTGTATTTCTGTGCTATAATGTTGAATAGACACTGGTAAGAGGTTGAATGTGTGATAGAATATAGAAATGCAAGATGAAAATCTTTGCATCTTGCTGCAGTGATGTAGTTTATGCCAGTGTTATTTTATGTACCTCTAATTTCTGATCACTTCATTCTTTTTGCTTGAAATCCATAAATGTGTTTTTATGTTTAAATTAAGGCTCTGGGCACACCTGAGGTCGTGTTAAAGGGCTGGGCAGGCATTATGTCCATGTGAGTCCTTAAAATGCATGTGGATATGTGCATGTGTAAACCCCTGTCACTCCCAGACTTAGCCCTCCCTCTGAACTGATATTACCTGCGGTATCACACTGCAGTGCTTCAGAATCACTGCTCTTCACCATCCTTTCTTTGCTGCGTGTGGACATGTGCCTCCTGTCATTTCTGCTTCCAGCTCTCACTCCTTTCATTCGATGCTTTGTTGTATATGATCATGCAGCAGCTTCGTCAGTATTGGCACTATACTGTATCCGTGGGGCAACGAAGGTTCCATGCAGCTCATTCTGGCTCAGTGCTAAGGTCGTGTTAGTGGTCATTTGAGGAGTATAGTAGAGGAGGAAGACTGAGCCATGCAGAGTGGATTTATACCAAATAATCCTCTTTGCACCGGTATTTGTGCATATGCAAATAATATGTAAATCACTTCACCTTGCCCATATTACATTTATTTCTTTATCTGAGGTAATCCTGATGGCTTAAGTAATGCCTCAAAATATAAACTTCAGCAGCAGACATCTGTGTTTGCATATTGAACAACAGAGCACATGTTCAGTATAACATGCTAATCTACCAACAATGGAATCACTTCTTGGTAATTTCAGCACACACACAGCATTTCACATCTGTAACACAGTAAAATCTATTTACTGGTTTTCAAGATAAGATCAGCTTCATTAATTGAAATCCAAGGCATCTTCATTGTGTGAACAATGTGTGTTGCACATTTAATTTTACATTTTTCCACATTAATTTACACTCCAATAACCTGTGAATTTGGCTTAGTGTAGGAAGGCACATGACAGCTGCCACAGTTCATGCACCATGTCAGGACCCAGACCAACATTGGAGTCCAAGTCCTTTTCTGTAGACTGTGAAGAGCATAGTAAAATTGAAGGATTTGGAAGCACCAGGGCTCTTGGCCTTCAAGCAGAACTGACCTCACAGGTTTCTACAAGTTTCTCTGTTCATTTATTATTTTTGCCACAATTCACAGCCTGTGTTGTTTTATCTGGTTAAAAAACAGCATAAACCAAACCCGGCAAAGCTTCTGCCTGCCCTCATGTCCTTTATCCACCATTCTTGTCTGTAATTTCGTAAAACCTAATAGGCTTTTCATTTAGAAGAACACTTTAAGCTGCAAGTGAGCCTCTTTGTTGGATTTATGTTAGAAATAAGCTATGCGACTTACCTGTGAAGCAGCTACCCTCCAAACTGACTATTGTCATTCGGGGATTCATCTTTTGATGCTTCGTGTGTAACGAACACATCAGAGTTGTCACAAAAGGTGGAAAATCCGTCTCTTTGTTTCTGAAGAGACCTTCATCAAAGACACTCTCCTGGCAACCTGCAACACATGACCTTGATATGAAGCAGCATGTGAGGATCAAAGGTTCTGCAGGTGAACACTACCAAGGCACACTGCTGCTGCTCCCCTGATGACCTTCACAGGCAACAACCACAGCACCTCTGCTGTTTCTTGCTGGGTAGAAGGTCAGTGGTATATTTGTTTCTGGAGGATTTTCTGGATGGCTGACATTTGCTGGTATTTGTCTATACATTACAATGACTTTGTGCTGTTTTTTTGGACCTCAGAATTAATTTGACTGGACATTTTATTTTGAAATTCAAGTGCGCACTCAGTCAATTTGTATTGAAAAAGTATGCACATGATTACAAAAGTGTACAGGTACTCTAGGACAAATATTCTAGTTGATGCCAAGATGACTGATGAGGTGTGTCACACTAGCATACTCATTAATCTAAGCTCTTACTAAATATTCAGACTTGGTGAGCATGACGGCCTCAGAAGTGACAGTTTCCTTGGTTGTCACAAGATGTCTTTATTTGGCTGGTGTGCACTGCAGCTGTGAGGTCTGTGGGTCAATCCCAGCCTGCTCTCTCGTCCTTCAATCAGAGTTCTCTTCTCATTGAATTTAATATTAAGGCTGAAAAATTGGAAGAATAGTATTTGAAGAAGCACTTTCCATGCAGTGCAGGAAAATGTTTGTTTTGCTACTGACCTTAATGTTCATCTACTTTGTGCTCAGGAAAAGTTCTGATAATGCCTAGAAAATAATTTGGGCTTTTTTTAAATTTTATTTTAAATGTTTCTTTGGTTATTTCGCCTTTTGCCACAAAATATAGATTTATATGTTAAAAAATGAATGTTAGATATTTCTCTGCTGCAAATAAAAGCACTGCAGAGTACCAGGAGCCATGAGACATCTAAACCCTCACCCCACCACCACATGCACAACTGTGCATGAAGCGTTGAGCTTGAGGTGAGCATTCAGAAAGAGCTGATAATACACACATTTGCATGCAACAACAGTTTCCACAGTTTTTCAAATAAATATCAGAAAAGTGATTAAACTCTTGACAAAAATGACTGATGGGCTTCAGAGGAACACCTGACAAATGATGATGAGTGGGATCCTTAAGCTCCTCTTGTGGGAAAAAAAGACTCAAGTGTGACATTAGGACACAGAAATCCAGTATCCTGCCAAATTAAGCTGCGAAGAAGAGGGCACTTAGGAAATCAGTACTGTTCTGTGTAGTGTCCCCATCTGATGATACGCCATCTCAAACAGTGATGCAGTGATTCATTTAAAATTTAAAGTCCCCTTCACTCACATTTAGTTTGCTCATTGTCACTTCACTTGGCTGCTCGACCTTCATCGTGCAGAATGATGTATGTGCTGAGTTTGATTCTCGAAGGCTGTTTTCTCATTTATCTGCTCAAGGTGGCAAGTTTCCTTGTGCTCACCTTAAATATGAGTTTAATGTGTGTACATACAGACATGGCTTGTCAATCACAGTTAATGATTGAGAGTTAACTTTTCAGTGATTGTCTGCTCTTCGGTGAAGTTTTGAATGAGGAAGGAGGAGTATGTGTTTGCTTTGTGCAAAAACATGACACAGATTATTATTCAGTGGTGGAGCTGCTGATATCTGTTTCATTTGATGTCTCAGAATCAAGAGGAAAGAGACGCAAAAGACTACAGAGATATAAAATGACCATGAGGACAGAAAAAACAGCACAAAGAATGAACGTAACGAACAACAGAAGGACGACAGAGACACGAGAAACTACAAAGATACAAAAAAGACTACAAACAGACAAAATCGACTACAGAGGCATAAAATGCCTGCAAAGACAAGGAATGTGCAGTGCAGAGTAAGTGCAAACAGCAAAACCACTACAAAAGTCTGCAAAACAACTTTTATTCTTCTTGTCTTCAATCTAGGGAGCCATTTCTCACATACTCCCCTGGCTCAGCGCAAAGAATTGTATGGATTGCATTGTTTTGCTTGACTGTTTATCCATTGAGTTACACATCAATCAGCTTCAGCCTGGAATTAAGCCAGTGACTCCCCGCAGGAACTCTGAGCTTCTTCAAGGTCTGCGTGAAGGAGGCGGTGCACTGGACTCGGACCTGTGATAGTCTCGTAGAAACCCTCCCTCTTCTTTTCCTCGCTCTTTCTCTTTTCCTCACTTCAGGTAGGCGACGCGCTGTGAGAGCATCCTCCTATAGCCATTGGGAACCGGGCGGCCCCTCCACACTGTGGCAGCAGGGCTACTGCGGCGGAGCGCACCGGAGCGGAGCTGGAGACAAACGGTCAGGAGTGGAGAGAAGGAGGAGGAAGGACGGACCGTCTCCCCTCCGACAGGCGGGATTATACTCTGCAGCATCCCGTCACTTCAACATGCCTCTGGGGAGTACCAGACTCGCTGGGATTACTGCGCTGATCGCATGGCTGCTTCTTGGCTGCTGTGGGACAAATGGAGCAGGTGAGCGGCTCCGTGCGCTTCCCGGGAAGGTGTGAGGGCTGTTGAGCGTGGTGTTTTGTTGAAATTGACCCTCTTGGTTTATTATTGCACTAAGGCTTCAGTCAGCTTTAAGGGCATCAACGGATAAAGGGGGCATACAGTATGTTTAGCCCATGGTGAGACTATCATCATGATAAATCATTTCATTAGGAAAGGAAAAAAAACATCTTCACATTTCCTTTTGTAAGACAGAGACAAAGTGGACAGTAAGAACTCTGTGCACATTCAGAATAACTCTACTGGTTCATCAACAGAATTTAAAAAAGCAAAGGAATAGTTTCATTATGGAGTAATGTGAAAAAATTAAGAGCATCAAGTGTTTAAGTCCACATGATTCACTTTACAATGATATAAAACCAAATCCTCACACTGCAGGAGCTGTAACTTTGCTTGAATCACTTCAACTCATCCAGTGGTTTCAGCTGCAGTTATCACATTCCTTTAAAAAGTCCTGGAATCTGCCTTATTATTACTTTTTATTTTTCTTTCTCATTATTTATTTCTAAATGCCCTCATTTTTTTCTAAGTGCAGAACAAAACAGAATTTTGCAGTCGCAAGCAGATCTGTGCTCGGAGGGCTGCAGCTCATGCAGTTTATTCTGAATTTAGTGAATTAAACAGCTGGCTGGGTCTGATCCGACCACCGTGGGAGCTTGTTGTTGAACGGCAGCGCACATCCTCTGGGGTTTTATGGCTGTCAAGTTTTAAGAGATATCAAATCCCACAAGTTACTCTTATTTTAGCATTTCCAGCATTTGATCTTTTCTCACAAGAGAGAGGGAGAGACCGTGGTCTGCTGAGAGATGTAGGAAAGCTGCACAGGAGGATGCTACTTCTCT
Organism: Mastacembelus armatus; assembly: GCF_900324485.2. Classification (NCBI taxonomy): domain Eukaryota; kingdom Metazoa; phylum Chordata; class Actinopteri; order Synbranchiformes; family Mastacembelidae; genus Mastacembelus; species Mastacembelus armatus. The sequence goes on along the minus strand of NC_046636.1, from coordinate 4,564,534 downwards.
TTCTAAAGGTCTATACTCAGTGTCTAAGAAAAGATCCCAGAAGTGGGCTGTTGAGCAAAGGGATTATTTAGAAGGAGAATGCATTAAGAAGTTGCTTAGTTGAGAGGGATGATTTTTAAGGGAAAGTAGAATTTACATTGCAACAAGTGTGACAGTCAGAGGCTGTAGTTGAGCCCCATTGCACACATACAAGTTATTTTTCTCTGGGGAAGTTTTAATGAAGAGTTCCAGTAGCTGCACAACAACAAAGCAGTGGCCCAGTAAAATCTGACGACCTTTCTTCCCCACTGTAATTACTGTACTCACTTGGACTGATGCTGTAAATAAGAACATCCTTTTACATCACATCCATGTAGGCAGATCAAAGTTTTACATAAATTAAATGGCACAGAAATCCAAGCTGTAGAAAAAATGGATGGATGGATGGATGAGGCTGCATGTGGAGGTGAGAGCTAAAAAAAATGGTTGTGTTCATGGGCATTTTCTCTTCTTTTAATACAGCTATCACTTGTGTAAAGAAGGAATGTAATGGTGTATAGACTAAAACTGATCCAAATCCAGATGATCTGGGTGTGTTTTCTGTTCCTCACTGCCTGGACCACAGCACTTAGACTAACCACAAAACCTGCAATTTGACAGTCATCTATTCTGCTGTGCATCATATGTCAGTCAGAATCTTTTTCATCCAATCTGTCTTCTATCCACATTATGCATCCTAAGCAATGCAACGGTTTCATCTCAGTAAAGAACAGTCATGTTTTGTGGCATACTGCTGCTTTTGCTTGTGAGTTAATTATGTGCAGAATAATAATGATGTATTTTCCAAAAATACATCATTTTGATGCATTTCAACAAATGACCAGTGATGTAATTCTTCTGGGGTTTATTGTCAGCAAAACCTTATTGTCACGATACCACTATCTTTATCGCCGTTATGTCCACAGTGTTGCTGGCAAACGATCAGTACTTTCTTCTCACAGTTTTTTCTCATTTTGCAATTACCTTTGGTGCCACTTTACCGCAAGCAGAATACAGGTAGATACATTTCTTGTGCATTTACAGAAAACACAATTTAGTCTCTGTCCTCAAGAGCATTTCATCTCTGGAGTAGCTGAGACTGTATCTAGGTAGATGTTTGATTATTTAACTTGCTGAGGCTGAGAGGGAACTTTAAGATGCTGTTATTTTCTTAGAGTGTTGGAAATCCATCTCCTCCAGTTCACAGCCAGACATAGAATAAGTTGGTTAAGAAAAAAAAAAAATGCTGGGAGAGGAGTTGACTTTAAATTTAGTCCTAGCGCTCTGCTTCATATGAGAACGGCCCTGTCTCGTCAGAAATTATTACTTTTCAATGAGCCATGGTTTGAACCAAGAGAATATAAACCTCTGAACAAAATCAGTTTGGTGTGAATGTGAGATATTTCTGTACAGACCCCACTGTCCTTTATGCTTCATGAGGTGGTGGAGTCTTAAAGACGTAGCAGGAGGAAGGTAGTGGAGGATAAATGGCCTTTACGTTTTTCTGGTGTCATTTATGAAAATGTGTTTAGTAGAAGTGGAGTCATAAAAAGCTTCTGATTAACTCAAGGTTACATAAAGGTGGCAATGGTTGGTGGTGTGAGCCTGGAGCTGCCAGTCATGAATCTAGATTTATTAATCCAGGGACAAGTAGTTAAGCGATAAAAGTGACAGAGAACTGCAGTCCATCCATCTGCCTTTGTGACCTGGGGGATTTTTTGTGTGCCCAAGGCCAGCTCCCCAGTGGGTGTCTGCCGCCCTAAAAACAGACCCATTTATCAAATGGCCCTGTCATTATCGTAGATGACTTGTTATCAGCCCAAGAATCGGCCACATTGTGCTGAGGTCACTATTCACTGTCATTCTCTGAAGCAACAGAAAAGTAGAAACTGTGGGCATCAGCTTTTAGCAAAAACACAGCATGTGGACTGACGTTTGATGACGACTGATGCATGCTGTAAATGACTTGCCTGTTACAGCCTGTCAGTGCTTCAATATGTCAGTCTGTCAATGTCAATTTATAAAATCCTTTCTGGAGCCACCACAAATAATTTCTATTTTTCTCTGAATTTGGAATAAAAATAAGCAACTCAGAAGTGGTGATCCTAAAAATCTAAATAGATGATACCGTATTTTACATAAAAGATGAAAAAAATGAAAAGTCAGCTTGATCACAAACTCTACTCTGTATCTTATATGGTTAAGCTGTTAACAAATCATGACATCAGACCTTATAAAGTTCTCGTAGTGAGATTGTTAACTAACATCTACCTTCAATTCTCATACCATGTAAAGCTGATTCCTTGATTCTGAGTTGTGCATCTGACACTGTTACCTCCTCTGTCTTGGTTATCAAAAACATTTCTGTCTCTTTAGCTGCTAAATGTCCATTCACTTTTACCAGCTGTCGGTAGCAGGTTTCAGTTTTTTTTCCTGAAAACAGCTGCCTGTCATGGCTGAAAGTGTCATAGAGAGCAATGACACTGTGTGAAATGGTTGTAAAGCCAAAACAATTAGCAGCTAAAAGACACTAAAACACTCAGAGCTGAGTGGAGCTGCAGATTATGGGGAGAGGAGTTTTTATTAGTGCAGTAAGGGAGAAGAAAGAAAAATGGAAAAAGATGAATAGGAGCTGGTTGAAGAGAATGTTGGAGAAAGAGAAGAGGTGTTTCGCTCACTGCCCACTGTGGACATTTATTGTAGTTTCCCTCCATCTTTAAGCCATGCAGTGATGCTGCCAACTCCTCTCATTTTACCCACCACTGGGTTTTCCTGAGTGTAAGTGTCTACAGTGTATCTGACCGCACACTTACTTATGAGGACATGGCTTTCCTCATGGGGATCTGAGGCTGGTCCCCACAAGGAAATCAGATTTTAAAGAGATGACAAGGTCAGGGTTAGGTTAAGTTAGGGTTAAGGTTAGGCTAAACCTCCAGGAAAGTAATGTAAGTTAATATAATGTCCCATGAAGTAATGGTAACTAGGTTTGTTTGTGTGTCTGTGTGTGTGTGTGTGTGTGTGTGTGTGAGGGTGTGTGAGGGTGTGTGTGTGTGTGTGTGTGCGTGCGTGCGTGCGTGTGTGCGTGCGTGTGTGCGCGTGTGTGCGTGTGTGCGTGTGTGTGTGTGTGTGTGTGTGAGATCCATTTGCGTGGATCCTCTCATGTCACCTTTACACAGCTGCAGTCTGGTGGTGCACTACAACACAGGTTTCGGCCCTCCTGTGTGACAATCTTATTTGCGTGTATTTTTTAAAAGTTCCCTGTCCTTAGAAGAAAAACCTGCCGTTGTAAAATTGGTTAAGTGCCTTCTTGGAAGATATTATTACTTACTCGGTATTTATGACAATCTGTGAGCATCAGTCCATTGGCAGCTTGTTTTCAGCATTAAATGGCCTGTCAGGATTTAAACAGGTCAGATGTTACAATTATGAAGTTGACATGTGCAAAATGATGATATTTTTTATCAACTGTACCTGTTGTAGTAAAAACAGACTGTGTTGCTAATATCCTTCATGGTTTACAGACCAATTACCAGGGCCAGCTTTGAGCCATTGCATTTACTGTAGCTGTACATACACACAGTTTTCTTCTGCAGTTACTTTTGGTGTGGCCACCAAATAATGTGGTTAAGATAACTTGGATAATTATCTGGTCTAGTTATGACTGCTATTGTTTCTTGCCCAGTTTGACTTTGTTGTATAAATGGTTGCCTTGTTCCCAGAGCTCAGCTCTGAATTTTAAGCGTAGTATTACAATTAATGATGGAAATGAAGGAAGACAATAAGATGCAATTGTTGTTAATATAGTAACCTGTTACTCAAAGCCTTTTGCTACTTAAAAGAGCAGCTTTCCCTATACACAGTTTTACATTGCTACTTTCGGCTCAATCATTAAAGCAGCAAATTAACCTGAGATTATTCACATAATTATTATACATTTAATTACCAAACCTGCTGCTTTGACCATACCAATTTATGTTTTAATGACTGCCTTGCATTTTGTTATCTTGAGGAGTGTAGTGGTGCAGTGGGAGCAGGTTATGGAAGTGCCTCTTGAAGTAAATAGTAATTACAATCACTACGAGTCTTATTTATATACCGATTCTATTCTAACCTCACCCTGTTTTTGAAAAGAGGACGATGTAATGACGCTGGACTTCTGATTATCAGACAATGTAAAACCTGTCTGATTATCAGGCTGCGACTGTTTTAAAAACCTGTCTGATTATCAGACAGGTTTTTAAAACAGTCCAGTTATATTGTTACAACAAGCTGAAATGGTGGTCAAAACTAGGTGAACCTTTTAATATCAATTATTCATATGAATAGGTGGAGAGGTCTTGTGAAATCAAAGAGCTTTTTAGATACAAAATGTCCCCCAAGTGGCTTGCCAATGAATAATGAAAAGTGCAGATGAATACATACAATGAATGTGAAACTTCAAAGAAGAAAATAATGGACTTCCATGCAGGAAACATGCCAATTAAGTATTGATGACCTATTTGCATCTTTTTTTTGGACCCTAATTGACAGAAAAATAAATAATAGATATTCGTTTAATATTAGACACTTAAAATCATTGCTGGTAGAGTTGATTAATTTCATCATTAGTGAAAAAGAGAACACCTGTCTGTAGCCAGAGGGTTTCACTTGATTGCAGTGACCTGTATGTATGATCCAAGTTTTGGAAAAAAGTCCACCATGGAAACAGACAAACAGTCCTAGAATCTCTGCAAAAGCAGGAAATTAAAAAGCACAAACTCAGGGCATGGTTAGTTCAGTGTCACTTAGGGCTCCTGAGAGTAGTTATTGTTTAACTGTAGATGAAGGTAACATCATTGTGAGGCCCAACTCTAACAAACAGCTTGGCAGGGATATTGTTTTTGTTTATGTTTTTCTGCCATAATTTATTGCTCTGAGGAGGTGCTCCAAACATGCAGCAGTACATCAGGAACATTTTTATCTCAACTTGAGATACTTGTGTAGCAGCTTAATTACACTTTGTGCTGCATCACAATATTAACAGGGGACTGTCCAGCATCATAGAAAATGTCCAGTATTGTTTATGTTAAAGTAATAAAGCGCCTGGCAGCCATAGGGATTATGATTCATTTCCAGTGATAGTTGGACTTTAATACAGGGGACTGTTGGTCGTTACCTGTTTGGCAGCAACACTGGTTTTTATTCTGACCATGACTTTTTTTGCATTGTTCATCTAAAAATTGTTTAATTTGGAGGATTTGTACCAATTTATCCACACTGTTCTAAAACAGTCTCAGTAACTGAAGGTTGTAAGTCCTGCACAAACCTGCTTTTGGCTTTCAGAAGAGAAAGCTGCGCTTTTCTTAATTATTTAAAAATCTTATCCAAATTTCAGTTCTCCAAAGGGAAATCCTACCCGAGAGTGTGCTAGAGACAAAAGAGAAAGACAGAAGACCATAATAATTAGTAAATTGTGTTATTTTTTTTAATAACAAAGTAACTTAATGTCCTGGATGTTTACAAAGAAAAGTGTGCCATTCACTGTCCTGTTCCTATTTTGAAATGCAAATATGAACCATTAATGATATGCTCGTCATAAACTCATCATGTCTCCTCCTGGGTCCATTAGTAGAAGTGATGTAACCTGTAGCTGTTCTCCCAAATCTGCATAAGACTCGCATATTTCACTGTGAATGATTAGATTTTTCTTTTTAATACTAATGTGCTAATGTGTTAGCAGTCATTTGTTGTTTCAGAACTCAGCATGTGAGCTACAGTTCAGCAATGGGGGTTAAGGCTCTGAAACTAATTGCACTTTGTTACAGTACAGTTTTTTTTTTTTTTTGATCATTTAATTCTGCTGATTAGGTGCACCTCCTGTGGAGCCACATATTAATGTAGTTAGCACAGAAGAAATTACAGCATCATTTTATACCATTTCACAGAGAAAATGTAGTTAATTAAGTTGCAGAGAACATTTTATCTATGAGTTTAGTCTAAATGTATAATGTAATTTTCTAACTAGCAGGTCTTTGATGGTGCAGAGTCAGCGAAATCACTGGCCTGCCTGGTGTTTTGCCAACACACAAATGAAGAACGGAAATGAGGAACTAACATTTCTCACATTTTTACCACTCAGTCCAGCAGAGAGTCTCAGTTCAGCTGTCACAGGTTCTGCTCTGCAGCAAAAGAAAGCACAGGCTTCACATCAGTGTCAGCCAAACTACTTTTCCAGACCAACTATAGTTTGACCTACATGGCCAAAAAATTGTGATGATTATAAAAGACTCAACCAAATCCATGAAGGGGGCCATAAACTTCGAGTAGCTGTTATTTAGAAGCAAAGTTAAGAGTCGGTGGCCACGCTTGTGAATCAGTGAGGCTCCAATGTCAAATCAAACTGAAATGTTAAGGTCCAGAATGTACGTTTAGGGATTTGGTCCATCTGTGCACTGCTTTGAACTTTCTTAGGCACACATGGACAACTGAATGCAATCAAACACAGCATCCCTGTTATAACATCTGTCCTTATGAAGCGTGTTATGTTTCATGTTTTGGTGCAATTGTGTGGTGTAAATGTGTAGATTTGGTTCAGTATTTGTTATTGAGGTTGTAGTTAAAGGTGTTGCTGTAGGGACTGTATTATATACATACACATAGGACCAGGTGGAATCTGCATTTTTGTGAGTGCAGGTGATTTTTCCTGTTTTGACATGTTTGAATGTGTCTGTCAGTGTCTCAAAGACCTGAAAAGACAAAGATTCCAAGTTTGAGATTTCCAATAAAAAAAGACAAATACTTACAAAATATTTAAATGAAACCCACATAAGCAGAAGTTTGATTCCCAAAGCAATGTCTGCAGCTTCAAGAATTGAATTTAAGTTTGAATCTTAGATTTACAAATGATGTATTTTAGTGTTTCCTCTGTTTGAAAACTTAGTGTTGGTGGAAGTTTGTCCTATTTTAGTTTCCAGCACAGTTCGTTCAGTGCAACAGTCTGTGCCCCCAGTACACAAAGCTGATAAACACTGGCCTACAGGCGCCTCCCTGAGAAGAAGGGTGAGAAGTTACTGTGAAGACCCAAACAAACAGACAAAAACAAGCACATCTGTTTTCCACTTGACAGTGGTGGTGTAAACAAGTATCGTAAGGACTCATTATGCTGCTTACTCTTAGAGAAAGAGAGGGAAAGAGACTGATCAAGTCGACTCAGGGACACTTGAACAGAACTCTTTTCCCACAACTTTGCTGATGTGATGGATGGTAGTGATCAGTATTCAGCATCTCTGGATCTGTTGTCATCTCTCTTGCTCTAAAACGATAAACCAGATGAAACTGGACTACTAAATGCGTTTGTTAGTACTAAACAGTCTCCTCTCACTCATATAGTTTTTATGAAATCATTAGCTTGTTTATATCAATGCAGCATTTTAATTTTTGTCAAGGTGGAGACTTGTAATAATGCAAATACATGGCTAGCTCTTGATATTGTTAATGTTGTTATAATTAGTGGTCTTTAATGAACAGCATTTCCCAGAAGCAGGGTTAAGCATAGATGTGTGATAAAAACTGTCACATTATGTTTCTATTGGTGTAGACTGTGTCAGTACTGGGGTTTAGTTCCCTTCAGCCAGCTGCTGTCAAACATTTAGTAAGGAAACTGTGCATTCCTTGAAGCTATGTTCAGAGAAACACCTTGTATGTGAGTCTGACAAAGGCCTGGTCAGCGACTGGCAGTTCAGTAGCATTTACCTCCATTTTCATTTAAGCTTTCTGCATTTGTGCTTTAACTTTTTCTCAGTCACCTTTTAAATGTCACAAGCACTTCGAGGAAAATCAGAGGAGATTTTACAGTGCTCATTTAATTTGTCTGCAATAATTCAGCTGTATTTTTCAGTTAGTTATCCACTGCTTGCTCCGTGTCTCTGTAAACTTTAGGTCTTACTGAGCAATAAGCAGCATTATAAATGACGTTAGGATGGTTGTTTTCCTAAGTCTATGCAGTGAAACAACTTTTTTTTTTCCTGAGCAGTTGTCCAGTTATATTGGGCTGTTGTGAGAGATGTACTTTGCATTTAAAAGGTTTGAAGGTCCAAATGTGTAAACTGCTTTGGATGAACAGTTTGCATAAAAAAGCTAAAGTAACATATTCTCTGTATTTTATATGCTCAATTTGTGGAGGACGTCATATCAGTCATTTTTACTAATTTGACTTATGAATGTAGTAAAGCAGGGGTTTGTAGAATCATATTTTGTTAGGGATGATACTTATTGTGCACCACCACTCTGACCTTCTATTGTTACAAAATTTATTTGGAGTTGGTAAAATATGAAAGGAATAGAGATTCCTCTCTGTCTGAAGATGCAGTAAATGCACAGATCTCCTCTGGAGAGAGGAGGCTCACGTAGACTATGACAGGCTATTCAGAACTGTGTCTGGTTTCTAGACTAAGGTAATGAAAATCCCTCGGTGTTTGAAATGGGAGTACAATAATGTTGACAAAGTAATCTCAGATGAAGCCTTGTTGTCAGTGCAAAGAGACAGACCTGGGGACCTCTGGAAGAACTGTGAATAATTTGAACTGACTCTTTTCTCAGTGGTGGAAAAGAAGTTTAAGATTAGATTTACACATTAAACACTTATAATTAGTTAAAAATTAGATATGTCAGTGAAAACTATGTCTCAGTGAATAAATTGCAAATGTAGTCAGAGCTTGTCATTTTATTTGTCAGCTGCAGAACAACGGCTTTGAATTTGGTTTCTTGCTTGGCAACCCAGTATATAACCTTCTAGTCTTTTGCATTAGGAAGAAGCAATATTAACAAAAGCCTATGAATTAATAATTTGAAGTCTATATGTAGTTCTTCATGTTTCATCACCCCACTAGCGACGGCCTTGGTCCCAACCTACAGTTATCTCAAGGAAGCTTCAATTTTAACCTTGTAATGAAAACAAAACCTTATTTCATTGTTTTTTTCACCATCATTACGATGAGGAAAGACACTAAGTCATAAAAGGAAAAATGTAAATATATAAATATGAAAAATATACAAGACTTTAGCCCATATGCTTGTCTTCTCTGCTTTGTGATTGGTTAACAGAAGTATGTGACAACCCACTGGTCTCCAGTTTGCCGCCTTCATCCTTCAGAAGCTCCTCCCAGCTCTCCACTAGCCATGGGCCAGTCTTTGCAAAGGTCAACAGAAGAGAAGGTGAGAAATATTCATTATTATCCATTGTCCAACTTAAATATTTTGCTATAATTCATTTTTCTTCTTTCTTCACATTTTTTGATGAAGATGTGGTGGACATGCCATCAGGAATGCTTACATGTTAACAACAAGCCAGTTGTGCAAAAATACAAAATGTAACAGGCTCTGGAGTTAACACTCCTCTCTGTGTGCTTCCCTTACAACAATGACCTTTCGCATTTCCCACAGGTGTGTTTGAAAACAATGAGAGCTTTGGGTTTCAGGCTATCCATGAAAATTTTGTCTCATGCACCTGTCAAGTCATTGCACTTGGTCAGTTGTTGACATCAACTGTCAAGAAGTGACTTCAGGCCAGGGAAGTGTCTGGAGCAGACTGAGAATTGAAACACAAAAAACATGATGTCCCTCGACTGCAGAGTATCTCCCCTGTTTACTGAGACATTTTCTGTTCTGTGAGCTGCAGTGAGCATTTTCCTTTGTGCTGGAGTGTCTTTGCCTCTCTACAGGACACTGAGCACAAAACATCAAACATCACAAAAAAACCTCTGTTGGATTCACAGAGTATGGTCACAGGGGAAAGCAAGAGAGAGACAGATAAACACAAGATAGATAGATAGGACAGCGGCTACTGCCAATGACCTGCATTATATATAGAAATTCATTGGAATTATATTAGACTAGTACATCAAACTCTCCACAGGGCCACCTCTTCTCAATCGGGGCATAAATCTGAGGTGTGATTCACAAGCTACAATAAAAATTCAAGAGGTACCTCTGCTGGATGCTGATGCCGTGCTTTGTGAAGGGCTATCATGCCTTGTTTTTGAGCTTTTGGCATGAAAGGGTTTGCAGATTTCTCCATTTTCACCTCAGTGACTGAGAATCATCAGGGGGTCCAAGGTTTCTTTCTCTTTTCTTACTGTAGGAATAATCTTACTAACTTGGACACAGACTGAAGAGAAGCCAACAGGATGTGGTTTTCTAAGTAATTAGAAATTAGACCAGTTCCAGCAGACAGCAGTAAGCTATGTAGCATCAGCATATGGCATGACTGTGCAGTGTATGAATTCAGTCAGGCCAGAATCAGAACAGGTACACACTTTCTTAGGAAGCAACAAATATGTACAATATACAATAATGTTCTAATATGCAGAAACTACAGATACATTTTTGTACCTCATCTAATTTTCTCAGCTTTAAAATTGCTCTGATTTCTGCATCAGTGACTGTAGTTCACCTGGTTATCACCAAGGGAAGCCATCATTCACTCCATCCCACTGGTAACTGAGAGGAAAACAACGCCTGTGGGCGGTCTTTTTCTCCTTCAAGCTTGGGTCCTCTACCAGAGGCTGAGGAGCTTGAGGGTCTTGTGCAGTATCTTAGCTGTTTCTAGAACTGGGCTCTTCTGGACAGAGATTCCATATGTTGTTCCTGGGTCCTGATGGAGCCACTCTCCCAGTTTGGAGATACCAATTCCACTGTCCTGCACTGGTGCAAAGTAGAGAAATGCCCTGGCATCAAGACCTGTCGTGTCTTCCACCCTCTTAAAATCCACAAAAAATTAGAGTGAAGCCAGAGAGAGGGGCACTCACTGGGCCCTCTAACAGAAGACTGGTTTAGAGGCCAAGGAGTCATAACTTCAAAGAGGAGAGGAGTATGACTTGCTCAAACTGAGCAGCGGTAACATTGAATTCATATTCAATTAAAAGCAACTTGTAAGTAGAATAACAAGGCTGCTGCTGACCCACATAATTTCAGTCTCCATTATGAGCCACCAAGCCAATATAAGCAGATAAAGTATTGCACTGAAATTTCACCAGAGCTTATGGTGCAGAAAAATCGGAGCATGGTGTTATGAAGTCGATTTATAAAACCATGTTGGAGCACTTTGATGTCCTCTGGCCTGTCCTCGGCACAAATGCCACATCTAATGTCTGTTCATGTTATAGTTGTGTAATTAACAAATATAAGAGTTAGATTAACTGATATTTCTTCTACATCACATCATAGTATGACACTTTAAAAGCGATACAGTTTTAGAAAAGAGCATTTACATTACATATAATGGTGCCAGTTATGCTAGTTATTAGTCACCCCTGCTATTCTTGTGCATTAACTGTGCCAATCCTTAAAATACAAGCTAATGAGGCCAGTCATGCTAAAAATCTCCTGCATGGAGGCAGCCTGGTTTTCACACAAAAAGGCACAGCATGTCCACATAAGATTATATGATGGATTAGCAGCGGATGTTCTTTATAAAGGGCTAATCAGTGCCACTTCAAAACTTCAGCTTCTGCTTTTCCTCCACCTACTTAGGTAGCAATGGTGGGTCTGAGACAGATACAAAATAAAGGCAAAAACAGGGCTGTAGTAGTGGAAATTGGCATAATGCTGCTATTGTTATAAACAAAGCCTGCCAGTCCTCACACACTGAGTCAGTTAACAGATGCAATTTTGACTGTGTGGCTGCTGTTTTGGGACTAAAGGAAAGTAAGAGGAATTTCCCTGATATTCTAATTGTTCAATACTTACATGCAAATGTCAGCATACAGATATAAATAGATTATTGGCTGAAATCTGAAATCTGCAGTGGGACTAAAAGGCCCTGGTAGTCTGTTGACTGGATGTGAATGCCTCTTTTACAAAGCAATCCCTGTTTCATCCCTCATTCTGCTGCTTGTATGTTCTCATATCTCCAAAACCTTTTGCTTTTTTTAAAGAGATGTGCTCCATTCGCCCTCGATATCACCTTTATTATTGCTTTTCATAATTTATAACCTCTTGATCACATCCTGCCATGCCCCATGTTGTTACACTCCTTGTAAAGTGTGGTCTCCTATAATCATAATTTAAACGCGGCCCCATTTGGGCTGCCAAGAAAACATTGAGATAACTTCATTCCATCTTATAGCCAAATGTTAATGATGGCATTTAACATTTATAGGCAAATGTTAATGGCAGTATTTAACATCTAAACGGTCTCTTTTTCAGTGGGCCATACTGATAATCACACATTAAAACCACTGTAATTATGCTGAAATAGGCCTGGAAGACTAGATCAATCCTCTGTAATCATTTTCTGGAGGTGCTAATTTAGATTTGAAAAGGGGATTTAAGCTGTAGGTTCAAATTCACTACTTGCTGGAAAGCATAGAATCACATATTGATCTTTGTGCGATGTTTATGTGCCATCTCTGCCTCTTCAGGTGCCATTTAACCCTGCTCTGAAACACCTTATCTGGTTAAATTTCACTGCTCCTCCACTGTGATCCTCTTAATTTGAGTTAGTACCTCTCTCCATAAATCTAATTATATGGGTAAATATTCCTTGACAAATGCAGCTAAAAACCTTTCAACTTAACTTTATTTCTATATTGCCTCTACATCCCTCACTAATTTACTGTTTTCACTATAGTATTTGTGGTCCCGATATCTACATTACTGGTCAGTCACATCAAATATATGATCATAAACATGATTTATATAGTACATTTCTACTATAAAAATCTAGTAAAAGGTCCTTTGAAATAAAAGAAAAAATGGAAAACAATTGCAGGGTAGGAAATGTAAACAACTGTCAAAAATGAAAAATCCTGCCGGATCAAGAAACCAAACTGATATCAAGAGTCCAACACTATAGTGCCGATGCTTGGCAGTGCCTGACAAAGTTTTGTTCAAAATGTTGCTCTGTGAAATTACACTTACGTTTAGTACTTTGTGCAGATGTTTAGTCTGACTACCACTGCTGATGTGTCCATATATTCTTTGAGCCAGATATAGAAACTGTAATAGGCCTTTTTCTGTTTTCAAAAACCAAAATATTCATTTCATTTTGTTGGAGAAATGCAGCTGTAATAAGGCACCTTTCCTCAGAGTAAACACTGTTCATCCTTACACAAGTTATATCATTCTTTTCAAAAATGTTAAGCTTTGATGACATGTGGCTTCTGTATGATACCACCACCAGCAGCTTTATCACATACATAAAGCCATTACAGAAAACACTTTTGATGCTTCTGCAAACATTTGGCCTCTGGTGTCTGCATCTAGTCTGAGTCTCATTACCTAGAAATCGTGTTTCTACCACTTTCTTACTGCATTTTGTTGAAATTCCTTCAGTCTCTCCAGGGGCCAGTCCTAATTTTGCTCTGCTGCAGCTGGCTAAGAACCCTAAAACCGATTTCATTGCCATGTTTTTAAGCCAGCCTGTTTTAAGGTCTCTATAATGGACGTTACCTTGCACATATGTTTCAGTGATATGCCTTAGTAAAATGGTTCATTTTAGGTCCTGTTTTCTTTATTCCCATCTTTGAGTATAGCTTTTCAGAAAAAAAACTTTCACTTTCTCTGCTTAGTTATTTGTGTTGACTATGGGTGATTTTGTCTCCAGTATTTCTTTTTTTTTTAATCTGTCCCATTTTAGTCTTTTGTGTAGGGCTAAACTCTGCAATTGGGTTGAAAAAGCTGTTCATAGAGCGACTACTTCAGTTGCATTTTAATCGCTTCCTAAGCTTTTTATAATGATGAGTTGTAGTTAAATGCAGCCATTTCCATATTTTACTTTTGCATAATGTACATAAACATACATTGGTGCTTCTGTTTGTAATATTCATGCAGTTAAGAATCAGAATGTCAGAAATATTACCTGATTTGCTAACCTGGCCAAAGCAGTTTTGAAAACTAATAAATAAAATCTCTGAAAACAGAATACAATATATCTGGTATTCTTTAGTGCATAGCATAAAATGCTCTCTAGAGGGGTTAACCTCTTAAACCTCTCACTTTACTCCAATTTATTAATATGCTTTTGACCTAATCACTTCATGTTTAAACCAAGAAACGCTATGATTAACATTTGATTAGTGCCATGCATGTAAACATGTACTGTACATACATGACTTTCAGGGTTTAATGCTTTAATAGAGTGATACATCAATCAAACTGTTCTCCAGAATGAACTGCTCTACATGTAAACTCATTCCAGTGGTATAAGGACGTGTCCCAGTTTGCTCTACAAATGCAAATGCATGTACTTATATTTATTTAAAATGATGCTCAGCACTGAAATGGTGTTCTTATTCTGTGTAAATCAAGGACACTTGTAAAACACTTGTGGTTTCTGATGGGCATGAGCAGGCTGCTTTGGGAGCTGAATGTCTGAGTTACTATTCCATCTCCCACCCCTGCCACCATAAAAGAGTCATAATCCAGCCCTGACACCACACGTCCTTGGCCTGTATCCTAACACTAAGCCAGAAGGAAGCATCCAAAATAGCATTCGCTTTGATGCTTTCAAGCTAGCCCAAATAAATCCATGTATGATTAGCAGCAGTGATGCATATTTACTTATTTAGAGGAATTCACTCATTTTATCTCACTTGTGAGTTAATGAGAACATGGACACTTGATTTGTTTTCCCACAAACTAGCATAGGACTGACCTTTTGTAAGAAAGACTGATTATCTTTTAAAGGATAAATATATTTTAGTAATAAAACATTCTGTGCTCAATATTGTGATTTATTATTATTATTAGTAGTATTATTATTAACCATGTACCAGCCAACTTGTATTGATTTTACGTACACAGTTCACACTCCAATGCTTGTGCGAACTATTACATTAGTCCTATAATTCGAAACAGGATATATTTTTATATCTTTGATTATTAAAATCATATTTATATAGCTGTGCAATACTTTTTCATGATTTATTTACACCTCGTAGCATTGAGAATCAAATTACTGAAAACATTTAATTTATGGTCATATGCATAATCTTCTCCACTCCTTATTTATCAGATGGTTCATAATTTATTTTAAAATTGTTAATTATAAATCTTCTTCGAGGTAGAGTTCTGCACAGCTATTTTAGTTTTTACTTTTTACAAATAATTTGTCCATCCATCCAGCATTTAACCTAACCCCAAATTCCATGCCACTGCACTGTGGGAGGAAATGAAAGGAACTATTAAAAAAAAAAAAAACCCATACAGACACAGGGAGGACATGTAAACTCCACACAGAAAGACTCCAGATTGAAATAGGATTTGAACCCAGAACCTCCTTGCTGTGCGGCACCTCCTCTTCCTCAGCAGCATGCCACTCTCATGCATTCACATACTGTATGTGCTGCCTCTGTCCTCTTGCATTTGCACATTCTAACCAATTTAAACAAATGCTCTAGACAGAGCCAGGTGTTGCAAGGAACATCATCCCACACATATTGATAACCTTCAAGACATATAATACCAAAAGTCATGGTCTCCCCAGTTGGTTAGTTTGTTGTGGTAATGTGCCCCCTAATTTTCATGTTTACACTCCTTCATGTGAGCATGTGGACATACTTTTCCAGTTCTTGATAACCAGTCTACCTTCCAGTCTTTCTCACACTCTCTTCCTAATTCCTTCTCCAAAGTCCAGCATATGTCAGTTTATCTGCCTCTCTCCCTCTCTGTGACTCTTTCACTTTTCTTCTCCCCTCTCCAATCCAGCCATAATGAGTAAAGGTCAGTGTGTCTGCTCTCTCCTGTTGTGCTGTCAGTGTTCACGTCTGTTACTGAGGTACTTATTAGTTCTGGCCTTTAGCGTCTGCCTTAACGAGCAGGAAGCACAGCACCACAACAGCTGGCACAGAGAGGAAAAACACAGGAAAGAAGGTGACCTCAGACTCAGTTATTCTACCCAAAACAGCACATCTATTATTTCTCAATAAATCAGATTTTATTCAAATTTATTACGATAACAAAATATCAATTGGTGTTGAATTTGCAATGAGGTTGCCAATATTTAGGCCATTAATAATATTTGTCATACAAAGAAAGAAATCATGTGTCTCACAATGGTGGGAAAAATGATATTGCAGTTGCAATTTAACATCCTCTTTCATCAGGGGTGTGTAAAACAACCAATCAGATTTTAATTTTATAACTAATAGAAACTATTAATTGGTGATTGAAATAGTTGCAGGTTCTGTCGACAAATCAATACTTAATTAAATGTTGCTGTTATATAGTCTGTTTATTTCAGCTCCTGATATTGTGGACACCTGCTCACTGACAGCCATCATTAAATTTATTATACACTGCACAAGTCACAATTTGTCTTATGAAAAAGATCTATAGCCCTTGAGATATTTGGCTCTGGAGTAATGTTGCCAACTGTGGTGCTGTACAGCAGTGCCATGGGTGCAAAACATCTGTCCAACAGCATACAATGTGGATTAATCCTGCTGAGGCTCACAGTGGGTTGTGTCACTACATCGTCATTTGCTATTTCAGTATGAAGTAGCCATATAAAAGATGTGATGTTAGAATGTGTCCACTTTGGCTGTGTGTCTGAAGTGCTGTGGTGTGCATTTGTATTGGACTTATGTCACAATATCATCACTTTGGCAACACAAGCTTAAGGCGCTGTTTTATTGTGTGTATCTGTGTGCGCACTCTGTAGGGGAGACACACTTCCATCTGCTGTTCAGACTCTCTGAATTTTCTTTGGCCTGACTCAGCATTTCGTACACACACACACACACACGCACTCAGTATTCTAAGCATTATTGGAGCAGCATTTTCCATCCCTTCCATTGTTTCCTCATAAGCAAAGATCTACCCTCTCTCTCTGTGTCTCTCTCTGTGTCTCTCTCTCTGTCTCTCTCTCTCTGCCCCCCCCCACACACACACACACACACACTCTCAGGGATGCCACCAGCATCCAAATTAGAAATTAATTCGCAGCTGAATGTGTCTCTGCAAAGATTATCACTTCACAACACAACTTTCTGTCTCTGTGTCCTTCTGTTGTCTCTCTTGCTGTTGCATGACACAAACAGCACAGTTGTCTTTAATTTTGCTTTTACGCCTGACTAGCTCCTTCAGTCCCTTTGTTCAAAGTGCCGACCCTCTGCAACAGGTTCAGTCTTTACAGATTAAAAACCCATCCCTGAATGCATTGCCATTGGCTGCAAAGTCATGAGTGTTGTTTATAGGACTATAGTAAGCAGACTAGACAACAGAACTGGGTATGAAAATTACACATAAATGTACTTAGTTACATTGCACCATTAGACACAAGAGGGTCCCAAACTAAATGCCATTATTTTATAGCCATTATTTTTTCTTAAGTTACATTAAGATAACAGAGCTTGTTATCTTGTGATAATGAGATCATTTATCTCATTATCACAAGATAACTTTATTTCAAGAGCACAAGATAAAATAACCCTTAATCTTGTGTAATCAGTCTTTTTTTTGTTGTTGATATATTTAACCTGTGATCTAAAGATAACAGCATAAAAAATGATTGCAAGCAGGTCCGTTCTTGGTTTCCATATAAAAGTGTAATTGTGTAATAAGTGTAATTTTCACCTTGCCTTATTTTTCCATGAGACTTTGCATTTTCTGTGACTGACATCCCACAGTGCTGATGGGACCAACTTTTTTATGACTGCAGTATGGACCCAGTGTGATTTAATCTCATACTTCCCTGGATATCCTCTCCAGCTGCTGCAGCAGCTGTCACCAGGACAGAAATGGAACAGGTTACCCCAAAGATCATGAGAGGGACTTCAGGTCTTAAAATAAATACTGAGAACACAGACACTTCAGTTTAGTGATTTAGGTCATATAAGTGTGGAAACACTGAATGAACAGGCCTTTTTATGAATTATAGTCCTAAAGTACTTGTCCTCATAATATTGTCATCTTTGTGGTCCCATAGAAACTATAGCAGATACATTGAATGGCAGGACACATCTTGGCATATAATTGTGGTAACCCTGGTAGTGTGCAGTCCAATCTATTTTTAATATATGTGTTTGTGGCCCAAATGTATCCCACTTAATGTGGTTGATTATGAGGATTTATTGTTTCTCATCATAAAACCAGTGGAAGAATTTGATATATTGCAGGTTTTAAATGAGCGAATGTGTAACTGAGGCCAGAAAGATAATAAATTATATTTATATTGTATTTAGCAACATTTCAACTGAAAAGCAGAATTTCCTTCTAAATGTGCTGACTGCTAATAAAGCAGACATAAAGCATGATGTAGAGCATCCTCCCACTTCCTTCTCTTTGGCATTCCTGTCATGTGCAACACCCCCTACTACTAATCTGTGAATATTACTCATACATATAATACAATGCCCAGTTTGCTTTCATGTCTAAACTAGATTTAATATTGTCTAGCTTTAAAATTGGAGCACAGAGCATCTACTCCAGACCATGAATTCAGTCTTAAGGTTTCATTTCAAGAAGATTAAAGTATAATAAATTGCATTTCATTTCTGCAATTTGTTCTTCAATCCTTGCTCGCTTTTTTGTCACCTGTGCCTCTGTATCTCCACACACACACACACACACATTATCACATGATGTTAAAGGTGAATCTCGTGTTGTGTCTACAGGAGCTGGAGGTTGGTCTCCTCTCATCTCAGACAAATACCAGTGGTTGGAGGTGGACCTGGGGAGGCGGACTAAAATCACAGCTGTTGCCACACAGGGTCGCTACGGCAGCTCCGATTGGCTGATGGCCTACCTGTTGATGTTCAGTGACACAGGACACAACTGGAGACAACATCGACAGGAAGACAGCTTGGGGGTACGTCTCATTCAATAAATAACCAGAACACTTCCAACGACTGAAACGTTACTGTATGACGGAGTGTGAGTGTGCAGAGTGTGCAGAATACCCAAAAGGAAGGCTAAGGTTATTTTAAAACAGGTGTCTCATTCTTGAAAGTGTGTGAGCTCTGCTTACATACAGACTGCATGATGTGATCACCTTTTACACATAATCTTCACTTGCACTTTGCAGATGCATTTGTGAGTTCTACAGATACAAGCATTGGTTTTGCTTTGTGACAAAGGAAATGTTCTCATGTTGCAAACTTAGGCTAATGTAGTAAAACAAAGCGTCGATGGGCAAACAAATCAAATCAAACTTCATTTGTATAGAACCTTTCATACACATTAATGCAATTCAAAATGCTTGATAGATCAAAGACAATAAGGCAGAAGAAGGCAGCTGCTCACAACCAATTCATTTTAAGTTAATGAAAATACACATGAGATAGATGAGATGTATCTAAAGAAATGTGTGTGTTGTTTTAGGCTTTTGTGTGGAAAAATGTTGTCGAAGAACACTTAAGAGCAGCTGCCACCTCTCAACTGTTGGGTGTTTTCCAGATCATCCCTGTGAAGATAATGTGACTCAGACAAAAAGACAAACCTGACAGGAAGTGAAGATAATAAAATTCTGATCTGATGGATCACTTTCTTGGCCATCAAATTCATTTGATTTTGTACTAAAATGAATGAATGTCATTTTACATTCATGTAAAATCTCTGATGTATTTGACAAGGCCCTGCAATAATGCACATTATACTTCATTAGTTGCTGTTTGGGTTAAAATAGAGAATATTTTAGATTTTAGGAGCTGTGAATGCAGCTTGGAGGGAGGGGGCGCAGCTCATAGCTCCAGTTCATTGAAGTTAAAGTACATTTGTCTTAACTGTCATAGACAAATTTACATTATCTGTGAGGACTGGCACTGTCTGCAGCAGCAAGCCTGCTCACCAGGAGCCTTTCATTTGTTATTAATAATGGATGGAACAATGAAAGAAACCTGGGTAGGGCTCTACTGACTACATGGAGCTGCTGTCAAGCACTTTAACCTCTCTGGCAAGAGGCTGGTGTTGTTGTTAGAAAGACTGCCTGATACGCAAATAGTCATAGCTTTGATGTCTGCAATGGTGAAGGTGTCCATCAGCAGCCTCCAAGTGTAAACACTTGCCAGCTCATTGAAAGGAAGCCAGTTTTGATAAGAGTGTCAGCTCCGTGCCTAAATGTAAATGTGAAGGAGAAATCAGTGAGAAAGCTGGCTGAAGCATGCATGTGACTAAAGTGTTGTGTAGTGCAACTGATGTGTGAAGTCATCCCTGTAGACTGGAGAGAAACTCACAGCTGAGGCTCCATCCTCTTTCCTTCCATACTGTGGTTGCATATGTTCCCCAGTTGTTTCTCTTTTGCTCTCAAAAAGATTAATATCCAGAATTTTACCTCGTTTTTTTTAAACTAGTGCTTATTCCATGTTTCAGTGAAGACGGAGGACACAAGTGTGCAGAATGACTAATCGCCACTGAGCAAACTGCTGTATGTCAGAATGACAAGAGGCCATGCAGTCCTCAGGTGATTGAACAACATTAGCTATGATTCAGTGGCAGTCAAACATCTCCTCCCTCCTTTGTGAAAGACGGTACACCCTTCTAGTTACAGAAGCAGACCGGAGAACGGTGTTTGATTCGGATCTGACAGGATACGAATTTCTCCCAGTGAAGGATTCAAACTCTCTGAGAGTCATTACTAAAAAGGATGAACAGTTTATGACTCCTTGCAGCTTAAAAACTTGTTGATTTGACATTTAGTATGAAAGGTGATAAAACCAGATCAGCTTTGAGAGGGCTTTTAAAGCTCCATATATTAGTCAGGCCAGCTTAGGTTGTCAAAAAGGGCTGCATCAGGCACAGCCTCTCACTAACTTCTTAGGTGCTCTGTCTTTCCCTTTGCTCTGTGTAATAGTGGTAGTGATTGTATTTATTAAAGTGTTGTACATAAGTACAGTTTGGAGGTTTTTGTTTATCTGAGCAATTCTATTCACTGTTACTTTATACTTCACTCTATTTCAGAGGCTAATGTTGTATGTTTGATTTATTTACTTGTTAAATATAATACATTTTGCGTACTTTGTGTACTTTAACTACATTAAGTTCATTTTGTTAACAATAGTTGCCTCTATTGCTATATAGAGTAGTTTAAACTAGCTCCACCTCAAGCATCTCCAACAGTAAAATGCTGCTTACACATATTAAACCGTATAGTCATCAGCATTAACAAAACTTCATATGCTGAATTCACTGAATATTGACAGCACAGTGTAGCATAGCTGATACATGACTACACACCTGTGGTATAAAGCATATTTCACTTTTCGTGTACAGGTCATTCAAAGGCAGGTAGAAAATCTGTTCAAAACACAAACTCTAGGACACATTAAGCCTGGCTGTGCAGTCACGACCTTGGAAATTTTAGTTTGATAAAAACGTTGTTAACTCAAGGTCCACAGTTTCAGCTCGGAAGAAAACCCACAGTCGCTGTCTGGTTTTGTGCTGCGTCCTCCTCCTCCTTCTACCCTTCTCACTCTCCTTGACTGAAGGCTTGTCAGAGGCTACTCATATTTCAAAAGATGCTCAGGCAAGTAAATGAGATGCTGCTCTCTGCAGCCTCCTCAGCAGGAAACAGAGTCATTTGTTGAGCTTAACGCTCCGCTGCCCAGCCGGCTCAGCCCTTCAAAGCACTGAAGACGGCACTGAGATCACAATTATGCAGTGCCAGGGAAACCAATTTCAATCACATCAGTACACACTCAGCGAACACACACATGCCCACACACACATGCCCACACACACATGCCCAGGCAATGTGACACACTTAAGTAGGGAGGACATGCTCAAGGAAAGCACATGCACACAAAGCCACAAATGCAGCTTGTTATGTTTTTCTCTCCTTACAGATGTTAATGCAAGTGTAACTCTGTGTCATTTACTTGTCAAAAGAATCATACTAAATTCCCACAGGCAGATGATTAGGGAAATGGAAACCATTAGTCTTTCAGGAAAGACTTGGTATGGAGACAGAATAGGTCCAAGAGTTATTGATCACTTGGCGAAGAGGACAGAGAGGGGGAGACATTATCAGCAGTTAGGATCAATGCCCTCTGTGTGCTCAAAGTACAAAGTTGAAAATGCAGAAAGATTATCTAAGGATCAGGGAGCTTAGGGATAATTTTTCCACTTTTCTTACTAAAATCCTGTAACTTTTAACAAGAACTAGTGGATATCTTTCTTTTAAAGATTGTTTTTTTCACAAACGTAATTTTACTCTATCTATATATCATACCTTTTGTCAAGAGATGGAAGATTGATACTTTTAGCCTCTGGGATAACTTATACATTTCCTCAGTAAACGGTCATGAGCATCATGAGCATCGTTGTATAAAAAAGAATTACTTGTTTTGTTGTTTCAGGCTTTTCCAGGTAACAGTAATGCAGACACTGTGGTCCATTACAAACTTGAACAGCCGGTGATTGCGCGCTACCTCCGCCTGATTCCTCTGGATTGGAACCCCACTGGGAAGATTGGACTCAGACTGGAAATATATGGATGTAGATATAGTGAGTTTAGGCCCTGTATTTGACTACATTATCAATTTTTGCTCATGCTAATCCTTTGAAAACTATAAAATGTGTCCTGAAATGAGGGTGTAAATACATTTTAGAACATTTGGGTATTTACTGACTACTGGTTAAATGAGCTCAAGTTATTCTAAATTACACATCAAAACTGTTTCCCGTCATCTTGTCTGGATGTGTTCTGACTGGTGTTTTCAGCTCTGAGAGGGTGTTGTTTGTGTGAAATTGAAATGGTAAGTGTCCTTTGTGAAATAGGTTTTTAGAAAATAAGTTCTAAAGTTTGAGATAATACAATGTATTACACTGTCAAAAGCTATATCAGTTGTCTTTTTTGCTAAACACACACACAAAATACTCACTTAACAAAGCTCAGTATCGCTTTTCATTTGGAACAGTGAGGGAAACTGATGATACTGATAACACATTTTTAGCATTTAGCCTCACATGAATTCTGCACTTGGAACAATAAAATGTAATTACTCTCCCTCATCTTTTAGAGGTCTGCGGTTGCTGCAGTGCAGTCATTAGCAGAAACCAGACTATGTGGTTTTACTGTAGTGTTTGTACATTAGTTCAGTAGAAAATATTTGTTCACAGAGAGACATTGTAATCACAAAAGTCAATACTCTTCAACAATAGAAATATTGTCATACACCAGAAAACGTGGGCTGTGGTGCACAGCAACCACAATGTCTCATTATAATAAGAACAGAAGCAATAGAAACTTTCACCACATGTAATTCAGCACATAAATAAAATGCACATAAGTTTGACATTTTAGACCACAGCAATAAATGTAGCTGTGTTATAGACGATACATGGCATGGAGCTCCAGTATGCTACTGGCTACATAGATAGAGACCAATTCACACAGCAAACTTAATAACATGGTGTGTGAGCTTTGGAAAAATGGTACAAAAGTTGCAAAAGGTCTATTGATTTGGAGTCTTTGCTCATGGCTGTGTGGCAGACAGGATGTATTGATACATGTTTGTTTCAGCTCAGAAAATTAAGCTTACAGCATGTTGTATAGGTTTTCATTACATTTGTCTGCAAAGAATTGAATGTAAATTAATAAATGTGGTGAAATATCAATTATTATGGATATTGAAGAGATAAGTACATCTCTGTCATTTCCTCCTGCTCTGTGTTGTTCTGCAGCTTCAGAAGTGGCAAATTTTGATGGCAGCAGCAGTCTGGTCTACAGACTGGTTGTGAGGCCCGTTTGGACAGCGACAGAGATCATCTCTTTGAAGTTTAAAACCTTGAAGAATTCTGGGACGTTACTGCATGCAGAGAAACAGAGAGATCACAGCCTAACTCTGGTGTTGGAGAAGGGACGGCTGCTGCTCTACCATCAGCAAGGTACAAAGTTACTGTTAAAATATATTGTCAAGTTATGACTTTGAAGACCTTTGAGGATAAATTCATGTGTTACAGCAGCACAGAGACATGCTAAGAGGCACGAAATCCTGTAAATGTCGGTCTAAAGATGTTTATGTTTATTGCTGTTCCGGACAAGGGAAACAAGAGCAACAGCGCTCAATAGGCAGGGCCCTCAACCCCGTCTGCTCCAGTGGAGCTGCTCAGTGACTGTCAGATCAGATTGTGGATTTATTGGACAATGTTGAATGTGTCTATGTCAGGGTATTCCCAAAAAAGTATATTGGATTCTCAGTGAAACCTCCCTACCTAAATAAAAAGTTTAAAGAGACCAAATGCAATAGAATAAAATATAAACTAAAGGGCATTACAGAGATGACATTCAAAAGTTGTGTGTAATGCCATATACACATTACAGTACCTTAGCTGTACAAGAGAAATGAGCAAATATTTTGCAAATGAAGTTCAGATATCCAGTAGTGTAACTCAGATCTCAGTATATACAACCCCAATTACAAAAAGCTGGGACGCAGTGTAAAATCTACATAAACACAGAATGCAATGATTTACAAATCTCACAAACCCATATTTTATTCATAATAAAACATAGAAAACATGTTAAATGTTTAAACCTGCTAAAATATACCATTTTAAGAAATGAATGAAATTGTTACACACGTAACAATGTACTGGCCTGTATCATAACCATGGTGCTCTTTCCTACTCAAATATTGCAGAAGACATTTCTCTGACATGTTCCAGTTTGGTGCAGTTATTATGTGTATGGATCTTCATCCAGTCAACATGGTGGTAATGATGATTCTTGTGTGAATGAGGTTTTGATTTGAGCTTGTGATATGTTAAACTTCAAATCCTGCTCGGTTTTACTCTCGACATATTGGGCTTTATAATTAAGGACCAGTTTACATATATTTAAGCTGTTGGTAGGACCAAAATCAGCAATAGTTGACTTCCTGAGGATCAGGATTAAAATCCACTGTAGGGCAGCAGAAACTCTGGATATTTTAATTCTATTATTCAAAGTATTTTGAAAGTTTGTTCTGACAAATTTGTTGGCAAACTCTGCAGCTCAGCTTTGTCCATTCAGTGCTCTGAGTAAATGTCAACTAAATGCCTAAACTGTTATTATGCACTCACTCATGCTCCAGAGCCTCCACCATCCCATCTTTACATTGGGAATTTGATATTCCACGCATTTTTGCTTCAAGTCGGTCTCTATCCATCTGCTGCTTTGTTTACCTGTTTGTCAGATATGATTTCTGAAATACCACTAATCCAGTTTTGAGGAAATTCAGGAAAATTATTTGCTTATCCATATGTCCATATGTCTAGCAAAATTAAGCAAACTTTGAGCAAACTTAGGAATGTGGTACATTTCACCATTGAAACATACTGTAATTTCACGTTAGCACTAAGCTTCTGTGACATTTCTTACCAGGCTAAAATGTGTGACTATCATTAAAGTCCTGACCTGAGTATAGAGTAACATTGTTCCATCTTACAAATTATGTTTTTAAGTTGAGGCGTTGCATATTTGATCCTATTTAGTCATCTGAACAAGGTTATAAAAAACCACTATGGATTTCTGTTTTCTAACACAACAGGACTCCACATGGTAGGAAGCTGCTTGAACAAGAAACCAGACTGTGAGACCTTATAAAGATGGAAGAGGTTGTTAGAGCATCTATAGATTACAAAACAGACGTCGAACCAGTTGCAGGTATAGGTATAGGAAGAGTGGCCGTCCTCGATATAATGATGCAATGCATATTTGCTGTTCATGTAAGCTTGCGTTGAAAACAGACGGGTAAGTGCTTCTGACTTTGTGTGCTAATATTGAGCTGCATGAGTGCAAAAGGGGAGATGACATTTATATATTAACTGCATATAAATGCAATCCTAATACTGAAAAAAAAGATGACATCCAGTCTGAAGAAGCTTGGCAGGAGAGGGATTTTCCATTATTATACTGATCTAAAACACACACAAAAAAACAAGAGCTTTGGAAGAATTGGCCAAGTATGTCCACTGACTTCAATCTATCACCTTTTATTTTAAAACTCCAGTTAGAGCAACAAAACCCCTGAACAGCTGAAAAGACAAAACATCTCTCCTTGGATCTGTGGTATCATCCACAGCCAGCAGGACTGAATCTGACAGGCATATTAAAATTTTTATATTAAAAAACTAAGAGCGTGGTTACAGATGGTTCTTAAATGTTAACATTTGATTCTAGTTTTATCAGTTAAGCATTTTTTGTTTTCATTCTTCTTGGGCTTTGGCTAAAAGCTGAATTCTATTAGATCAACAGGGGTTTTCATTGACTTATTATTTTGGTGACATTGACCAGGGGTGTAGTAAATATTGTATACTACAATGGAATCATTTTGCTGATGTTGCAAAAGCACCTTTCTGTCACTACATGTGACAGTTTGTTACCACACAAGAGCACAGAGACATGAAATTACACACAGGAGTAATTCTGAGGTGAGTAATGCTCAACTGAATTTTGGAACATGAGGAAAAATGAAATTATATGACCCTCATTATTGTGCAGACTGAAGTTTTTACTGCTGCGGTGGCAAGAAAATAAAATCCGTCACAGATGTTTTGGCATGATGTCTTAATGGTGTTGTGGGGGGCATGGGGGGTGGGAGGGGAGTACGGCATCATTTCTGGGTGTTAGTTTCATGTTATTCCCTGTTGAATTCCACTTTGCTCACTCTCTGGGGATAGATGCATGCACTTTCTCCATTAACTGCCTACATTAATCACCTTTACATACTTTTAGATGATCTGGACTGAAAATTTGCATTTTGTAGCATTACAGTGATGTTGGGAGAAGGTGTCTTCACTATGTGATCGTTGCATTCATGCAGATATTTTTTCATGTGATGGAATTTGGTTTGAATTTCTCTTTCCTTTCTTTCTTTTCCTATCATTTGTTTGTACTTCTCCTTGCTTCCTTCACTCCTGTCTTGTCAGAATATTGTCCAGTTCCCTGCAGGAGAGGAGAGGTGGAAGAATATTAATTCCCAGGAGGTATTGTCTATGGTCTGTCAGCAACAGAGAGGTGTCATCTGCAAAAGCTATCAGTTTGACATCAGTTCCCAGACTGACACCTGTTACAACTCCCTACTAGACCCAAACTGATAGCTAACAATGTGCTCAAAGAACTCTGGGTAGCCAAGAATGAAAATAAACACTCTTCATTGTTGTAATGGAGTAGTGATTAGATTGAGCTATGGTAGTTCAGCAATACAGCTAATTCTGGAAAACACCCTCAGCCTTAGGACAGCATGCTTCGTTCTCTGGTTCTCTGCTTCCTCATTGGCTGCCTGGCTGCTTCTCTTCCTGTTCTCTTATGCCATTTCTATTTTACTCTCTCTTTATTGTCATTTATCACAGTCTTTCTCATATGTCGCCCCAGTTTTGCCCCTGCTAGATTTTTCTTTTCAGACGCAATTATTTGCCTTTTTCAATTGCATGCTCTTTGTCTTTCTTCCTCTCTTTCACACAGCCCTCCGCTCACTCATAGTCTGCAGACAATGTAATTTAGATCAGTAGCTTGGGGCATCCACCCTGAGCCACAACAGGATCTTCCACATCAGCTGTTGGCTCAAGAGAAAAACACTCCCACTATGCAACCTGATCGTGTCAGTCTCAGCCCTCTCTTTAACAGTGATGCATGCGGCATCATGAGTGACACAAGCTGGGTCAGACACAGGCGCCACACATGGCTAACACTGAGTGTCGGGGTATGTAGAGCTAATACACTCAGCCACAGCAGAAGTGAATTTTCTTTAGTCAAAAAAAGCCATGAGCATAAGTTAATGACTGATTGAAAACAAAGACAGACTAATACGCTGTAAGCAGACAGGCAGACAGGCCAACACACAAATAAATACATCCGTGAGACAGTTGTACCCACTCTATCTGCCTGTGTCTTTCCAAGCAGTTAGAATAAATTGGCTGGCTCATTAAGATTTATGTCCACTATCCAAAACCATCTCATTTGCTCTCTGATTTACATTTATCAAAATGTCACTTTGCTGTAATGTAGCCCACTGCTTCATTATTCAGTTTAATTCTGAACTGTCACCGCAAAGCTGTAATATACACTCAGGGCTACTGTGTCCAGTTCACTCTTGACGATTGGTGTAAAGTATTGCTGAGTAAATTAGGACAGCATCAGAGACACAAGCAGGGCAAGCTGCATGTCGTTTGTCTGTATTTGCACTAAGAGCACACTGTTGCTGCTTTCTTTTTGGCACTGCTTTGGTACTGTGATGCACAGAATATTTCAGATTTTACACTATCACAACATCAGCTTCATCACAAAGACTTTCACTAATCACACAGAGCAGCATGTGCCAGTTGGCAGGAAAAACAGAAGACTATGAATTGTGGTGATTACTGCTGCATTAGCTTACTCCCTTCCACTTAGTCCTCAGTGATTTACAGTGATCCTCTAGGAGTTTCTGTTGTAAACAGTCTCATAAGAGTTTCAGTCAGCAGCTTTCAGATAGCCATGGGACTCTAACAGCTCTCCCTGGAGTAAAATAGGTCGCTTACTGCTAATTCTTTCTGTAAAGCAACGATACAGTTTGTATCTCAGAACAATAAGATAAGCTCCAAACATACAGTATACAACAAACATTACAAATCCAGGCTTTAGAGTGCAACCTCAATATAACAAATGATTGCAGCTGTGATTTCCAGTTACAGATAATAGCATGGTTAGGCTCCAGCAGATCCCTGTGATGGATGGATAGATAATACCATGGTTATACAAGGATCAGCTTTCTCAAATTTGACGTGGTTGTGTTTGGTTAGGGGCCAGTGTGAACAATTAAGAAACCAGATTTGTGAGACTTCATAGAGATGGGAAGTGGTACAAGAGCATCATTGGGCTATTAACACCTTTAGAGAATTTTAAAGCTGAAGCTACAGAAAAAAAACTCCAGCAAAGAGCAGCTGAAAAGAATCATCTATAAATAATAGCAGAACATTTTTCCACAGATCTGTGGCAGTTATTGTCCCTTTGTTGTAAACATTCCTGGTTCCCAGAGGATGAGCCCCACTGACTTACCTGACCTTTTATCTGGCAATACTGTGAATTTAACATTTTTATTTTTCTGTGAAATTCCTTGACAAATATATTTGGCAGACAGTCATAGTCAGTGCCATTATCTGGGCCAGCATTAAGTAGCTCAGTTAAATGTGCCAAACGGGGGGTGAGAATTCCCATTAAATGATATTTTGGCCTTTCACTGGGCTCCATCATGAATCTGCTGGGCCACATAACAGGTGTCACCATTCTCTCTAGTCCTGACCTACAGGACCTTTTAATGGGCATATCACATCACTTTTCTCTGGATACTCCAGCTTCCTCCCACAGTCCAAACACATGCAGGTCAGGTTTATTGGAGACTCTAAATTGCCTGTAGGTGTGAATGGTTATCTGTCTTTATGTGGCATCACTGTTACAGACCTAGCGATCCACAGGATAAATAGTATAGGTAATGTATGGATGGACATTTAGGATTCTTTGCCTCTTACTCTCAGCCAAGTAAAGAGCAGGTACTCATCAGTTAAATCTCATGTTTTGCTGAGTTGGACCTTCAACACCCAGAACACACTGACCTGCTGACATTTTAAATTTAGTTCAAATCCTCACATGGCTGCTAACATAGTTATCTTTGTCTTCTTCCATGTAATTGAGTTTTATCAGTAACCAGCTGTTTAGTTCTATCCTTTATATGACTGCTGTTTATGGCTGTTTTATGTCTGTTTCAGTTGATATCTGTTTATGATTTGTCAACATGGTTTTGATCAACATTTATTGATTTTGAATAAAAGTGGGGCAAAGACAGAGAGAGTCTGAGATGGCAGTTACATTTGGGCCTTGAACACCTTTGAACTTAATTCACTACTGTGACTAAATCTGAGAATTGGTTAAGAGAATGTATGTTATTTTTAGACTCAAGCTGTATTTCAATATTGGCACCAAGTGATGCTGAAATGCCTAAACAGTTTTAACACTCTGTCTCCTGATAAGACCTGTCATTGTGGTATTTCATAAACAGATTTCGAGTTTGAGTGAAGAGTCATAATGGAATAGCAGACAGAATATGATTAGGTGATAATGCCTCAAGGAGCTTTCTGGAACAGTAAGTGGAAACTAGTGTTCAGCATAGACTCCTCAGCTTAAAAACAAGAATGTTCAATATCAGTCCAGTCTGTCTGGGTAAATCAAGCAGTTATTGCAGTGTAACACAGATGTGTTTCTTTCAGTTGGACAATAAAGGCAGCGTCAAGTCGGGGCTCTCTCAGAATGAAAATGCCATCTCACAAATTTCTTGCTTGTATGCAGCCACTGAGAGGACTAATGAGGAAAATAAAGACTGACAGAGTAAGAAAGAACAGAGAAGGTGTTTCATGAATGAAAACTAAGTGTTTCTCTAACTGCTTGCCTCTTGTTTTGCATTAATCTTTTCTGTTTTTGTTTCCACTTATTCAAGCTGTAACCAAATGTGTCATCTCATTTAACTGTCCAATCATTAAAGGAATTGTGTAATATTATAAACACCACCCTCATCTCTGAGCTAGGACGTGGTAGGTGGATTTTTAAATTTTGCACTAGCTGTTTCCTCTTATTATCAGAACCTGAAGAGCACACTAATTAACATGCATATTATTGTGTAATTTGCACAAAATCAGAATTGTTAAAACAGTTTTTTTGTTTACAGTGTTGGATGACTTAGAGGTAACACATCTTCCCTCAGGCACAGAAAATTAAGTGTAAGCAAGCCACATTTTGATAAAATCCAGCAATTTACCATTGACTGCTGCAAAACTGTTGGATTCACAATAGACAGTTTCAAACAAAAAGGATCAAAATCAATGCAGCACAACATCTTTTTGTCACTGGCCCAGTGTCATATTCTAATTTTAGGCTGCCAAACTCAGACTCACACTCACTTCAAACTATTAATAAGAACTCAAATAAAATATTGTTTCAATGCACATTTAACACCCAGGTAATAAATGCAACTTCCAAAAATGCTGATATATTTTTTCTATAGGAAGATTTCCGTTGTAATTAATGAGAGAATGTACCTCTCACCTTCTGTTGTGGCTCCTTCTGTCAGCAGAAACCCCAGTGTCCTGACATATTAAGAAATGCAGCAATGGATCCACAAATGTGGACCTGCTGTTGTCGAGGCTTCCATTAATTACATCCTATCATTTTGCAGTATCATGATTTTTATCTTGCTTGGTCCTCCTCCCTTCCAGCATGCAGACTTGTGTTCTTTAATGAGGGTGACATCAGGAACCTGCTCCCTGTTTGAAATAAAGATGAAGCAGCCATGACTCTTTTTGTTTTGAAAAATCAAACATGAATTTTTTTTTAGCTTTTCCTGTTGCCAGAAGTAAGAGGCCTTTTACACTGATTTCTTCAAGCATGTTTGGCCTTGGTAAAAATTCAGTATGCAGGAGGACAAACAGGATGTGTGAGGAGGTTTCTCAGCACAAGGTGCCCATACAAAGGCTTCACCATTAGCTGCAGCCATTGCTCTACTAGAAAATACACCATCATAACAACATAACTCCATTTTCTTCTTTTCCTCGCCCTCCCTGTCCATGTCGCAGGTGTGAGTTCATCATCTGGTGGACAGCTGCTTGTTTCTCTGGGCAGTCTGCTTGATGACCAGCACTGGCACCACGTAAAGTTGGAGCGACTCAGCACGCACCTCAACCTCACCGTAGACAAAAGCACTCGGCAAATTCACATACCAGCCGAGCTCAGCCACTGGGACATTCAGCAGGTAATGTCCTTTAGGTGTTAGTCCCCCCCTGAAAGGTGACAATTAAATGTAATAGACTTGTCCTTAATGGAATATGACTTCTGATTGTCCAGTTTTCATGTTGACAAACGCTTCAAAACATCCATAGAGATCCATAGAAATGATTAAACCCAACCTGCAGGATAATTTGTTTCTCTCAACCACAAGCATAGTCTAAATTTTCCTGTTGTGTTTTACCAATTGGCTCAGTCATGGCTCTCAACACTGACTTATTATTGAGGTACTTACTGATAAATAAACCCATCATTGGTTCAACACAGCCAGTCTCATTTTTGACTAATAAAGAAATAGAAAACTGACACACTAACAAGCAGGACAAGGTTGTGTGTTTAGCCATAGATACACACTTGGATGTTTTGATATTTTTTTCACCATTGCAGTGAATGATAAAGATATACATTCTTATAGCACTTTTTGACACCTGACTTATACTTATTTTTGTTTGTTTGTTTTATATGTATGTATATAATGACGTGTTGCTTTTCTGTGCAGCTAAGTCTGGGAGCTGTCCAGAGCCACGGGCTGCAGAAACCCATCCTGTCCAACAGAAACTTCCACGGTTGTCTGGAAAACTTGTTTTATAACAACCTCAACCTGATAGAGCTGGCTAAAAACAATAACCCCCAGGTTACTATGAAGGTAAGTTGTCTGTTAGTCTGTGTCAAGGACCAATTGTGTTTAAATACATTTTTCCTGTCCTCTTAATCATCCAAACCCTTGTAACCTTTTATCATGTAACCACCTTTGGTCTTGTTAATTGATAAAATGTCAAAGGCATAAAACTGTATGCATAAAAAGACGTCATATACAAAAACACTATGATTACCATGGGCTGTCTGACTGGTCTGTGGCTGCACAGCCCCATATGCATTAGTGTGTGATGCACCATGTGGTAAGACACATTCCTACTGTAACCATCATTCAATTTTTCTGCGACTTAAGTAACAGTAGCCCTTCTGTCAGTTTTGAACAGACAAACATTCTTACTTGATCATGTTGGAAATGAATTACAGAATGGTTGTCCTATAGATAATCAGTTTTAGTGATGGTTATCAGCACTGAAATCACAATGAGAAACTACAACAACTTAATCAAGTTTCTTCAATTCAGAATGTTTGTGCTCATGCTCTCACCTCCTGATCGCTTTTCTGCATCAATGCCTTATTATGCTAATGGTCACTGCCATGATTATTATTGTTGTCATTATTTCCGTCATCTGCTGCATCATCATCATCCTCTTTATTTTCACATCCATTATTAGCCTCATCGTCATTAGTGTCATCATAATCTCCTTCATTATTGTCACCAGTGTCATCACTTACACAATTTGGAGTTAGAAAGCCCAAAGCAAAAAACTAGAGAAGAAGAAAAATTAATTCAGGGTGGAAAAGAAGTAGAGAATGAAAAGTGAGAAGTAAGAAGTAAGAAAAAAAACATATAAGCACAAAGGAAATACAGAAAATAGCAGTTTTGATGCATGTTAATCACCACAGAAATGGGTTTTCTAATGAATTTTATGTTGACAATGGGAATTAATAAGTAACTCACACTGTGTTATATTAGAGACCTCACTGAATGCCTAATACCATACCACAGGTGTATTTAATTTCCTGCAGTGATAGTAGTTTTGCCAGCAGTTAATTTTGTTTTCAAAATGTCGTATGCAAATTGAATTCATGCTAATTCATGCTTTGGACCTCTAAAAACAATTAGTTTGTTTTTTGTTTTTTTGCCATTGCTGGGATCCAGAAATGTGAGACCAATGAGGAAAGTGAATGTAAAACAGGTGTGACCCTGATGCTTCAGGATTTTTCTTAGCTCATCTTAGCTCCTCATGTAATATCAGTATGGTAATACAGGTGTCCTTTTCCAGAGAGCTGCTGATGAGACCTCTGTGACATCAAGTCAGACTGAGTCAGCCTCTGCAACTAATGCATATTCATGTTGGACTTTTTGTTTTATAATCGTTTCTCTATCTCTATCTCTCTCTATCTCTCTCTATCTCTCTCTCACTTAGGGCAATGTGACCTTTTCCTGTGCTGAGCCAGTCTTAGTCGCCGTGACGTTTACTGACTCCCAGAGCTTCCTACAGTTGCCAGGACTGATGTCGTGGTCATCAGGGGTTGTTTCTGTAGCCCTGCAGTTCAGGACGTGGAACAAGGCAGGACTTCTCTTAACCTTTGACCTCCCTCAGCTGGACAGCACAGTCTGGTTATACCTAAGTGAAGCCAGACTCCGCCTACAGATCAGTAAGGGAGGAAAAGCCACACTGGAACTCAGTGCAGGTAGGTCCAACCATAATCTTGCACAACCTCTGTCAATTTGGACAAAATCTGTGAATTTACTGATTTCATTTTTCAGTTGAATAATGGAAATGCTGAAACATGCTCTCATAGCTATGTCACATTAAATATGATAATCAAAACTAATTGAAAATATTTCTATAGAGTGTATGTTAATGTGTGTTTGTTGTTGTTGCTGTAGGCTCTGGCCTGAACGACGGTCAGTGGCATTCTGTGGAGATGACCTCCAGACACGATCATCTGAGCATCACAGTGGACAAAAATGAAGGCGCCACAGCTCACACCAGCATCCCACTTCCTCTAACCACAGATAGTCAACTCTTCTTCGGTGGTAAGAGGACTTACATCATGTGTATTCTTTCTATTTTTTCCCCTTTTTGTTAGTAGTTAAAAATATGTTTCCTGGCTTTCTAGTTACAGTTGAAGACAGTTACTACAAGGTGTGTTTCTTCAACTAACAGTCTCTCCTGTTGTCAAATATTATAAGTGATGCCTCAGGCTTTTGCTGTGAGGAGTGCAAAAAATGCTGACATGGACATTTAGGTCTGGTTAAAATTCATGGAGGTACTCAGGTAATAATTATTATCTCCAGATCTCCTTCGGAGGTTTAGTGCCACCCAGAGAGGGATGAAGTCATAAAGCTGCTTAGTTTCTTCCACACCACTCCCATCTCTTCTCTGTTGCTCTACTAGACAATCTCCTCCTCCTCTCTTTTTCTTTGATGTTTCCCCGCTTAAAATGGATTCTCTCATTCGTTTTCCCCTCCTCTTTCCTTGTTTTTCAGCCCTTCTTTGCTCAGTTTATTCCTCTCTCTCCAATTACCTTACATTTCAACTTTTCCTAAGAAGACCCTTCCCTTTTGACAGCTATATTAAACATCTCTTTACAGCTACATGATAGTATGCTATAATCCATTTTACTACATGATTATATACTGCTTATAAATGCAGGGTGACTTAGTGCTACCAGTTGAGTCATCATATTATTAAAAAAAAAACTTTTTGTTTGAATACTTTAACGATCGCAGTGATTTTTAACCCCTGCAGTAGAATGAAGACAGAATTGCAGATGCAACTCAAGTGCTATGACAACTGTCAGAAACTTTACCATCATCCATTGAGCTCCTAAGATTCAAAGTGACAACAAACAGTTACTCATCTACTCATCCTCCTCTGCAAGTAGGTGTCACACTGTGTGCCGGATGGGCTGACGGTAATTAGAGCAATGCAGAGCCTGGAGCAGGAATTCTGTA
This sequence comes from Mastacembelus armatus, assembly GCF_900324485.2. Classification (NCBI taxonomy): domain Eukaryota; kingdom Metazoa; phylum Chordata; class Actinopteri; order Synbranchiformes; family Mastacembelidae; genus Mastacembelus; species Mastacembelus armatus. The sequence goes on along the minus strand of NC_046636.1, from coordinate 4,529,249 downwards.
TGTGTCCACAGAATACAGCTATCCAGGATCAGCCTCAACCATGAATCATGGATGATAAGACATGGAGCTCATTCACAGGCTTTTGCACGATGAAGTGGCTTTACATGATGGCCTCCTCAGATCTATGTTTGCTAAGGGCTTAAGTTACATTTTGAAGATAAAGGAGATTTATTTGGTGGTGTTTATTTATTTTAAGTATATTCTGTGGGGATAGTGAGATAATGCCCCTTAAATCTGAAAATTCAACTGTGCTGAGGGAACCAGGAGAAAGAAAAGCATATTTCTTGCTCTACAGCAGGAGCGAGCAACCCATGTCTCTCATTTTCTAACTATCCATGCTCTACCTTACATTGTTTACCTGAATCAGGTGTGTTCAGCCAATCAGAAACAGGGAGATACCATACACTTGACCCAGACAATCAGCAGTCGGTACGGCAGAGATAATTGGAAAACCAGCACGGCAGAAGCCCTCGAGGACCAGGGTTTGCCACCCCTGCTCTAGAGATAAACTAGACAGCAGCTAATTCCAGTATTTAGAGAAAGAATATGTTTACTGGTCTAAATACTAAAATCACCCACATAAACTCACTCAAATAATAGCTTTGATTGTCTGTTGATTGTGTTGGAGTTATTTTAATTGAAATTGAAATCCAAATCTGTATTAATGAGCCTAAGAAAAACACAAATATAAAAAAAGCAGTTGTAGCTCATCCAGTGATATAGTCATGTGTGTTTCCTTCCTCAGGTTGTCCTGCACAGGAGAGCAGTCAGGAGTGCAGAAACCCCTTCACAGGGTTTCAGGGCTGTATGCGTCACTTGACTCTGGATAATCAACCTGTAAACCTGATCAAGGTGCAGCACAGGCAGTTGGGAAACTACAGAAACTTACAGATTGATATGTGTGGCATCATTGACAGGTTAGTCTCTAAAGAGTCTTTTTTTTCTTCTGTTGTCATGAAGCTCATTCATCTGAATGTGATGCTGCACAATTATACGTGTGGCAGGAAAACACTTTTTCTCTTTGGAGGCGATTAAACTCATTAATTCTCCTTAGGTTACTCTACTTTGTGTGTTATTTTGGATCAGAGGGGTTTCCACAGTCATTTTGGAATTTGTGAAAACAGTCACAGGAGTACGTACTCATATTATGGCTGATTTGGATTTCTCTCCTGGTTCAATGCACATTTGAAAATCACTTCCTCAGTGTATGTCCAGACAATCTTTCTCCCTTTAAAGTAGTCAATAAATAACACAAGTCGAAAATTGAATTTTGTTAGTTGCTACTACTACAAAGTTAGATAAGGATCCCAGTCCAGACAGAGACAAGAGACTGCTGATGTACTAAAATCATGTCTGTTGACTTGTCAACACAGAAAAAACACCACAGTTAACAAGACTATTTAATCACACCTGGCATTTATCATCCCATGAGTCTAAGGTCTGCACAGTTCTTCTTTGAGTAACCTGTGTGATGGTGCCCCTTTCTTATAAATGTACAGCGAGTATAATAATATTAACTGGTTTATACTTTAGGTAAAATAGGTGTTATAGAGTGCCAGAGAGGAAAGAGGGAGGCATACGTAAGGCTCATATGTAATTACTGTTTAAGCACTAGAGGAGAATTAATGATTAAACAAATAAAATAAACGTCTGAGTGGCTGTAGACTGGCAGGTAGACTGAAGCTAGTACCCAGGACATGTGCCTTGCTGTTGACTCTTTGCAGCATGCAGTTATGGTGTCCATTTCAGAGGCTACTTGCAAAATAGTTTTATTTCTTCAGTTATCAGAATTGTTATTTTGTCTGATCTGATTGTAAAGTAAATACAAAATAAATAAAATAAAATAAAATAAAAATGTAAACTGATACCTGGGTGGAAGCATATCAGCAGAAACCCTTAGTCTAGACCCAAGATCTTGGTAAGTGAATTTTACCCCTTTTTAATGAAGGGTAATAGAGATAAGGTATTTCCTTAAGTGAAGACAGTAATAAGCTTTTAAATAAGTCACTCATCTCCTCTGTCCAAATGCTGGCATACTGTACTTTTTTGTAGTAAAACAAATGTCTCTGTTATGTCAGTGCAGTTGCAACTAGAGATAGCATATGTTGATAGTGTGAAAAAGATTAATTTTGCACTGATAGCTCAGTCATGTGAGTTGTGCATGAGACATTCACAGCCAGAGCAGTAAGTGGTGAAGTGGATATAAGACGAATACAACATATTGTGTCCACTGGGTATCACGTTAAGATTAAAGGGAAGCAAAGAAAGAAATGTGATATCTGACTATACCATCTGAGAACCTACTGGCTGAGCCATTTCACTTAACAAAGAGTTGTGACGGCAGATCATTTAAATTTATTACAATCCACACTCTCCCACTGCACACACAGTTTTGTAGTATTCCAAATCTGAACTTTCTCTCCAGGGTGGTTAAATCACTTGTTTATAACATGAACTGAAAAGATCAAGTTGAAAAATCCCTCCCTAGGCACAACAAAAGCCAGTTGAAATCAAAAGAGAGCACCAAGAGCAATTTATCAATCCAAAACTCCCATTTTTGCCCTGTTCTTTCACCAGATGCAGCTAACTTCATTCCTGAGTAGAGGATGAAAGACTTACTGCATGTGCAGCTACCTGGATTAATTAGCAAAAGAGAGAAATATATTTCATCTCCCTGTTCACTTGAGGTGATTATCAAAGGATAATCAAATCATAGGGGAGTAGATTCTTACCAAATTGCAGAAAACAGACTTGAAGAGGACTGGCTTAGTTGGAAATAGTAAAGGACTGGCATCAAGTCCTGTTGCTGGTCAATACTTGCCACTGGAGGTGATCCATCATTCTTGCAGCGATTGTTAGGAATTTTAAAACCATGCAATGTCTACTCAGTCGAAACACAGCTGTGTGTTTTGTTTTGATTCAAGGTTTGTCACATTAAATGTTATGTAAAACATCACAGAAGACACAAGAATGGATTAAAACAATTTCAGAAAGGCTTTTAAAGAATTACTTGAACATTTTAGGAATTTATTGCCTCTCTTGGAGAGAGTTAAAGGAACAGACTGACACTTTAAAGTGAAGTTTAGATAAGTTGGAAAGTTGGATTAGCCTGGTTTAGCATAAAGACTGGAAATAAGAGGAAGCACCTAGTGTAGTTTTGTCCCAGAGTGATGAAGTTCTTTAAAACTGACTAATTAACACATTTTATCTTGTTTGTTTAATGAGCGCAAAAAATCAATTCAAAGGCAGGATAAACCATCCGCTGTCAGAGGGGCACAAAATGATGGATGATATAACTGGGTATAATGGCGCACACTTTCACACATTCTGACTTTAAATGTATTGTAGTCTTGCATGCAGCTGTATATACAAAAAGTGAAAAGAGAGTTTATTTGTTGAATTGTCACTTTTGGAATATACTAAAAATTACTGGACACAGCCCCAAAATCTGACAGGGGAAAAGTGTCGGGCGTAGTTGTTCAACAATCCAACAAACACTTTGTGTGAAACATAGTGATTCCTTTAGGGCACACTAGCTTTCCAATGCTATCAAATATCTGAACTTAGCACCCCATCCCTCCAACCTCTCTTGCCAGAATGTGCGTGTATGTTTTGAAGTGAGATAGATTAAGCTGTCAGAAGGCAGTAATTCTGACCTCTTTGCTTCTGTCACGTTGCTGACAACTTAATAATGCCCCATGTCAAGGCACACGCACACACACACATCCCAAATATAAAGAAACAAGGGTCAGAGGCCCACTCTTCATGTTCTGTGTATCTGTCTGCCCAATGCCACTGACTTTGTGACATGTCTGGTGCTCAGTGTGACCAGAGACTGACACACAAATACACATCCATTTTCCCTTTCACACATGTCATTTCCAAACTTTGTGTGTGAGACATGGCAGTTAATCCTGGAGTAACTGCAGAGCAGACTGAAAGGACAGAGATCCCTACATTTCCTCTCTCTCTCTCTCTCTCTCTCTCTCTCTCTCTCTCTCTCTCTCTCTCTCTCTCTCTCTCTCTCTCTCTCTCTCTCTCTCACTCCCCTGTGCCGTTCAGCAGACTGCAGTTATTTGAAGTCTTTGTGCGACAGCCCTGCCTACCTGTCTAGTAATACTGTGCAGATCAGAGGAGGTACTGTGCTGTGTTGGTTTAGCCAGAGGTGGTAACATAAACTGGGGAGACTGGATGCAAGCCTTGGGATCCAAGCTACATTATAAGACACTGTTAAACTGCACTAGAAACTTTTAGATAAGTTGGAAAGTTTCTTCTCTCAGTTACTCTCAAAGTCCTGTGTTGTACCTGTGGTGCACTACGCTGTCTCGTTGCACTGCAAATTGTTCGTCAACCTAAAATCCCTCTGAAGATTTAGAAAGTGTTTGCAAAAGCAGGATTTTTTTGCCTTGGAACTTCTTGTAGATTTAGTGACAGAGACCACAGTTCAGCTCACCGTTTGACCCAGGCCTGTGTTGAGTCCATTTTAATTTTCTCTTGCTATATGCTGTGTGTTTGAGGCTGCATGCGGCAGCAGGCTGCCGATGGCAAACGAGATGGTGAGACAGTGACAGAAATCTCCTCCAACCCTGCTGGAAAGTGTTGCCTACTGTGGCTGCAGATGGCTGTTGCCAAGAAAAGTTGAATTTTCCAAACTTTTGTAGACTACAGTGGGAGTAAGAACAAAGTGGATGTTGAATCTAACAAAATGAGTGCAAGCACAGACATTTGTCTACCTGCTCGTCTTGTCTGCTCTTCCAATGATGATAAAGCAGTGAATAAACAAGAAAACTGTCGGACATTCATTCAGGAGCCTGGGAGAAGTTGTACTCTGATGGTAAACAGTGGTACATGTATCTTGTTGTTATAGCTTTGGATTTATTAGATCATTCAAGTTACATACTAATGTATGTTAAGCTTTTCAACAGCTCATTATTTCATTCCCCAAATTTATGTGTAGCATTGAAGTTCCATAGTTACTGTAGAGTCATTAGAGTGTTATTAATCTTCTCATCTGACTCTTGGCAAGGATGCAAATATATTCCAAGAATGTTGAACAGAATTTTATGAAGTTAAAAAAAAACATTGTTGTGTTTATGCTAATTAGCTTTGAAAAGAATCAATCTATTAAACAGTTCAGGAAATAAATAATCTGGACTGAAACAGGCTCATGAGAAAAAATTACAGGAGAACCTTAGAGCTTTCAGGATGGGACAGAAATGGGAAGAAACAAATCAATTCATCTTTGAACTCATGTCATGCTCTAGTTATTGTACCTCTTGCTCATCATAATCACTTGGCAAAAAAGAAGCAATATTACTATTGACTACCATGATTCCACCCAGTGTGCATGTGCTATCCTTTTCACTGGCTTCATCTTGCTGCTTTCTCCTCATCTGTTTCATTTCCCCATCCCCACCTTCTCTATTCTCTCTGCCTCCATCCTGCACCACCCAGCCTTCCTGGGGACTGTGGAAACTTTTCTTTGCTTGAGGATATTTTCTATGGAGGTGATTTTATTCCACCTTTAGGGTTGATAAGGGTACTTGTGTACTGTAGACGTACACAATTCACCAATGCATAAATCAGTTTCTATGCTCTAGATTCACCATTTTACAGTGCATATTTATTTCTAAATGGAAACTATTTATTTCCTATTACAGCCAAAACTAAATATACATTTTTGCCAGTGCTTGGAGGTGCAGGACCTAAATCTGACCCCGAGCTATGTCCTTGCAATACTATTATGTAAAACGGTCTTTTATGGTCTGAGCTACATTTACAATAAATTAAACTGTTTTTCTGGTGATTAAAGGTTGTGGGTGTTTTGTTGTGTGTTTTACTCAAACACAGTGGAAGGACTGGTTAGCTTGCATAATCAGTAATAGTCATGTATGTAGAGAATTGGTAATGATCTGAAGGAGATTTATAAATAGTTTACTGTGTGTTAGGTGGGAGAGTAACTGAAGAAATGTGCTTCTTCCATGGCCTCAGAACATGAAGATAAATAACAAAATGTCACTTTAGTCTTTCAGAGATAGCTTAGGTGGGAGTTCAAGGGTTTTGTCTCTGGATGATGCAATGTTAGTTAACAATGCTAGCAAAGGCTTATTTCAAACCAGCTACTTCTCAGAACACTTGAAAACAAAGACTTTTCAGATTTTCTTTAAAAGCCTGAAACTTTTTGTTTGCTTGTTTTAAGACAGATCTTTCTGAGGCCCCTCATATAAACATGTTTATCTGAACAGCCAGGTGTGCTGAAGACCCATCATTCCCTTTCTTATCTGCATCCTTGAAAAACTTTTCAGAGAACTTTTGACAGACAATAAGCTTCTCTCTCTGTGTGTGTCTCTCTGTCTCTCAGGTGTTCCCCCAGTCATTGTGAGCATGGAGGTCTATGTACTCAGTCATGGAGCACCTTCCACTGTAACTGCTCCAACAGCGGCTACAGAGGAGCCACCTGCCACAGCTGTAAGCAACCAGCCACAGGGCATCTGAAGGGTTCAGAAATACCCTAAAAATAAAAAAAAATTATCAAACCATTGAAGTCCTGGAATGTGGCCAGTATACAGTACCTTTCAATGCCATATTTTCTGCCTTCATTGCTTTGTATTGACATCATTAAGGTCTTTTGAGAATGTACACAATAGCATTGAAAATTATTTTAGATTTAACTATAGTAATTGATGTTTTGGCAGTTTGGGGCCAGTGTAACAAGCTTTACGTAAACACAACATTGACATATTACCACCTTATGAAATGCTAATATATTATTAATGCCTTGGCAAACTGTTGCCTGTTTATCTGTTCAGCAGACACAGGGCAACATTAGCATTCAGTTTAAGATGTGTTTCTGGCCACCTGTGTGAATGTAAATCCAATATTCACTCTCCTATAGATCTGTTTTTGGTCCCAGCAACTCTTCAGGGAAATATCTGGATATTTAATTGCTAAATGTTCAATTATGTTCACAAGTTAACCAGGTAATGGCTCTATCAGCATTTTCTGCCTCAGACAGTGAGAGTGAACCAACACAGTTGCAGACTGTAAAACCCAAAAGATGCTAAACTGTTCCATGAAGATCCAATGCACTTAGTCATTTGATCCACTGTTAATAAAAAAGTATTCATTACTACAGCATTTAAGTAGTTATAAAGTATAACATGGAGAGGGAGACAAATTTCATGAACTGCTTCACAAAAGCTTCAAAATGAAGAGCCACCATTTCTTTTTTTATCTGATTTTGTGTTGCATTACTTGGCATCGTATATAGAGCTTTTCATTGGAGTTATGTTGCAGTATGGAAATCATAGATGATGAATTGGACCACACTTTTGGTATCTGGTATCTTTATTGACAGAATGATTGTCTATATAAAAAAGATAAATATTTATATCCTGCCAATAGTTTAAAAAAAAGTGTTTTCCTATCACAAAAAACAAAGCAGCTTTACTCATATATTGAGTATTGCTTGTGTTTTTCTCCTTTCACTTGCCACTTTAAGAAGCTTGAAATACTAGAATATGAGTATGTACTATTTTTCATGTATGAGTCTATGTAATAATAGATGACAAAAGAAAAAGTGCCAGAAAAACAAACACGTAATGACCTTCAGAGAATAGTGAGACTCCATGTCCCTAACATTCATTTCCTTGTGTCTTTTTTGTATTCCATTGTTTCAGAACTTTAATTAGCTGCATTCAGTTGGGAATAGCCTAAACCGATTTGTGGCACTTGGAAAAGATGAGCAAATTAGAATTCAATTTCATTTAAAACTCTTAAGACATTGTTTTCCCCTTCACCTACAATGGCAATTGTTGTATTGTTAACATATGCCTGCTTCTTTATGTGATATGTATGTATTTGTCATAATACCAGGACAGTCCGTAAAAATGTGACAGGCTGCTGACATCAACTTCTGTCACTCAAACTCTATGACTTTGTCACAGACAAATGAACTGCTTCAAAAAATAGAACAATGCAACTAATTTTCCTGCAACATAAACATGAAAAGAATCCTTTATGTTCCACAAACAAAACGGAAAAACTTAAAGGAAAATAATTTGTTAGCAGAACAATTACCTGATTCCGAGAGAGGCAGCAACTTTGCCTGTTGTTCAGTTCAAGGTACTAGTCTCCTAAACTATAACTACCACATAAAAAATACACAAAATATTACATGAAGCAACTATTAATACTTTACATTGTTTTACATTTACATTACAGGATTTCATCCTAACGGCACCTAGTGCTTCCACTGCAAATTAACATACTTTAAGTGCAAAGGTGATTGACTGAAAATTATGCATCAGTCTCAGACTTGTGTGTGAGTTTGCACCTGACCTGATATGGTGCTTCTAAACAAAAACAGCCTGGTTGGTCTAATTCAGAAATACAGCGGACTGATACTTTATCCAGTGGCAGAGGTGGGAGAGGGCTGAGGAATGAACAAAGGGTTCGCTTTCTGCTGGAGATGAAAGCTACAATTTTGTCCCACTTCTCACTTCAAACCAGCACTAACCAACACCACAGCATCAGAGAAACCCCTGTGAGAGGAGCTGCTCTTTCAATTGGCTTAGTGTTTTGCTTTTTGTGTGGTTCTGTATGTCATCCTTAAATATATAGAACCATTTTCCAGGGTTCATTACACAGAACCCACACAGTCTTAGACAACTCTTAGGAGTTGTTTTTATGATTCTTGATAATATTCACTTAGAGGATTCAATATTGATAAATATCAGTAATTACACTCTCACATACATAGAGGAAAATAAATTAATGTTAATATATTAATTATTTAAATGTATTCATATATAACCATGCTCAACAAGTTCTATTTTTCAAGAAAATGTCCTAAATATTCTCTGGTGCAGTATCTCTATTGTAGAACTCTACAACTTGACAAGACAAGGAAAAACTTCCTCCCCTGTATTATCAGAAATAAGTACAGAGAAGAAATGGAACAAAAAGAAAAATAAGACTTGAAATAAGTCATAGAAAGATGAAGAAAAATGGGAGTGAGGACAGGAAGGCACAGGAGAAGAGATGGAGGCAGAAAGCAGAAAAGGAGGCTGAGTCCTGCAGAAAATTGTTCTTTCTACATAACTGGATTTCAACCTAGAGGCTGCCTACGGTGTTTTAGGTGAGTCAGATTAGAAAATTAAAGAGATACTGGCTTTGATTACACTGCCAGGCATTGATTGAATCTTTGTATGCTTTGGTGGTGTGAGCAGCTGCAGGCTGGATCAGGTCCAACACACACACACACACACAGACAGAGTTAGAAATTTTTTGGGGTCAAAACCTTTCTCAGACTGTATCAATGCAGTGTCATGGTAAAAGAACTACTCCTGTGAAGAATGTCTGAAACCTTCAAAAATTGTGACTATAGAGTCTGTTCATCTGTGTAGTGGTGTATGCGTGTGTGTATGTATGTTCTACAGAGTGAACATTATATAATAGGCCTTTATATAATTTGTTTTTGGGTCCATAGTTGCCAGTTAACTATTTTCTAATTGATCTTTTTGTCTTTTATGCACTATATTTCCCTACATATCTTAAAATGGAGGGGAAAAATCATTAATGCAAGTACAGTTATGGACAGACTTAACTGGGACGATTCAGACAAAAGGTTTTCAAAACTTTCTAAAACTCTTCGAACTTTTCTAAACTCTCGAATTATGAGTTTTTAGTCTTGTTTTGACTTCTGCTTCTTTACATATTTGACTAAGATGTGAAAACAAATGATTGTTGAAATCAAAATAATCATTTGTGTGAGATTTGGTGGGCATTATAAACACTTAGGCTGCATTTTATACTTCCAGGTTTTAAAGAGAACAAATAAGAATAATCTCTGTCCTGTGTTGCACAAGTTGATTGTTCACAGAATAAAGCGATTTTAATTAAGAGAACCGGACAGGCCAGAATTTAACGTTATGAGTGTGTCAGTAGACACCCTGTCTCCTAGAAAATATGTTCTATACAACACTTTTGTTTTGCCAATTACGTTTTGACAGGAGAAGTAATGGCTGCCTGGATCATGTTTCTTGGTAATGTTTTTGTGTGTAGTGTAAGAAGCACTACAGTGCATTTATGGACTGCCTGCGAGTCACGGGGAGGTAGCTGGGCAGCTTTGCAGGCTGTTCAGAGAACAAAGGCGCTTTAGTTAAGGTTAGGAAACAACTGTGTTTTGATTAAATGTCATTACAGTGGGGACCCTGTCTCCTAGAAATTGCATTTCTATATTAGTAAATTGTTTTCTCTGACATACTGACAAATGGCTGCCTTATGTTTACAAACTTTTTATTTCTAATGAATGAAGCACAGTCATGGAGGATAATGTGCAAACTAAGAACTTTGACTCCAGAGACCAGGGATTGCATCAGGATCCCTGTCTTTGGTTGGAATTAGACAACAAATCACTTGGTGAAGGGAAATTGTGGTTTCATTTAAATGTTCACAAACATATTATGTTTCAAATCAAGGTGAACCTTTACAGCATTCATCTATGATAATTATTAATTAAATTACAGATCATCTGCTCTCCATTATGTTTTTCTCCGAAACAAGTTTTCAGTTGTAAAGTAGTTTTTAGTATAGAAACAATTTGTAGAAGAAGTGAATATTTGACTAAGACAGCGAGGACCTAAACACAGCTCTGCATGTCTATGAGCAGATATTAATTGACAACATATCTGCCTTACGTTGATAAAAAAAACACACTGCAGGACTCCTTTACTGCTTCATTTAAATAATTGAACTTGGCTTTGTCTTCGCTGTCTTTTGTGAAGCTTAGCCACATATTTGACTGGCATGAATAAGTCATGTGAGTGGTAGTGCACTAGTTCCAAACGTTCATTTTAAGGAGCACATTTAGGAAATATTTTTCTTCACAAGTCCTTAGTTCTGGTCAGTTTTTTGCATGTTTCAATACAAAAACAGGCTTTGGTTGTTATGTTTTAATACTGTTTTGAATGCAATACTATAGCATAGTAATACTTACAGTCACATAGGATGTTATTATTGATATTGTTTCTTATTTTGATTCCCCCCTCAGCCACATACGAGCAGTCGTGTGAGGCATACAAGCACAAAGGCAACGCATCAGGACATTATTACATAGATGTGGATGGAAGCGGCCCAGTCAAACCCCAGCTCATCTACTGTAACATGACAGGTAACACACAAACAGGTACAGATAGCACAGTTCAACTCAGTAAATGTGTTTTGTATCATGAACGTTTTGATGTATCTCATTTAATCTCATACAACACAGACTTTTTTTCCTCTGAATGATTGGAACAGGGTCATATTTGTCATTAATTTTCCTGTTTCTCCCATCTTTTCTCCTCTCTGCCCACCAGAGGACAGGGCCTGGATGGTGATCCAGCACAATAACACAGAGCTGACCAGAGTGCATTTGTCCCCTGAGACAAACCAAGATGCACCCCACTTTGAGTATGCATCAGACGAAGAGCAATTAGCAGCCATTATTAGCCAATCAGAGCACTGTGAGCAGGAGCTGACCTACCACTGCAGGAAGTCCCGCCTCCTCAACACACCGGGTAGGTTTAGGGGACTGAGCTTTTCAACCTTCTCTGTTGTGTCCAGCAGCTGTTTTGAAGGGCAGTGAGATATTGACATCGTATTGTTCTTGTTGACCACTCCTGGGTGTGCTTTTGTTTGCTGAAGCTGGAGGAGAGAGTTCAGTGGGAAAGGGCATCAGGCACAAAGTTCTTTGCAGAGCAAGCTTTTTCTGTATCTGAGGGATCTATATCTGGCACCAGAGAAAAGTAGATTGCTGATTTTATTAATTTGATAATTAACTAATTCATTAAAACATTGCTACACCACTTAATTTGTCCAGTAAAAACCATCAGCAATTCACAATACATTGGTTACACTTGGATGAAGCTGAAAATATGAACTGACTTATTTTTAACACAAATGTGATGCTCATATTCTTGGCAGCAGAATCTAAACTTTAAAATCTGCAAACTACATTCACAACATGGAAAATTCCAGACTTGACTTTCAGACTGCACTGATGAATGACCCCATCTTGTTTAGATCTATGCATAAAGTCTAGTTATCAGGATACTTGTAAGACAGAGAAATCTGGGGAGAATAGCTGCCCCATTATCTGTCCAGTTTTATCAGGGAAAAACAGGTGATACATAGTCACAGCCTGGCAGCATGAGAGGTGCTGGTTTGTGTTGAAAAAGAGGTGTGTTGTTAGACAGATAGAAGAAGATGACAGAGGAAAGAAAATGACAGGACACTTTCTCTTCTTCAGTATGTTCCATTTTATATGCAAGTCAAGTGCAGAAACATCTAGAAAATGTGCTGTGATGAAACCATTGATGAGGTATGATAATTTCCCGCTCAGCTGCCAGCTGCTGGAGCCGTGTAGGATTCATGGGCTTAACTCTTCTAAAATTCATTTCTGTTTTGCATTATAAGTGGTCCCTCTAGCAAAAGAGTGTGTGCATTTTGTTTGTGTGTTTCAGAGGGTGCTCCATTCAGCTGGTGGGTGGGAGGTCCTGGTCCAGGTCAGATCCAGACATATTGGGGTGGCGCTGAGCCAGGCAGCCAGCAGTGCGCCTGTGGTCTGCAGGACAACTGTCTGGATTCAAATCACTACTGCAACTGTGACGCTGACTACGACCAGTGGTACTGTAGTTGCTTGATAAAATGGTCATTATACTATAACAAAACAAAGAATTAAGTAGAGCAGGACACATGTGGCATCCACCCTGTTTTTATAGGCTTTCAAAACCATGTTGAGTTTTCTGTCACCAGTGACAATTAACAGTAACAGTAAGTAAAAAAACTTAAAGAATGACAGCTAAATTCTTTACCAAATGTTTAAAGGGGTCCTAATGTGTATTAACAAGCAGCTGCCAGACAATCAGAACATAATAACACATGGTGATGTGCTGTACTACATATGACAAATGGTCCACGAATTAAACATAACATAAACATTACACCTGCATGTTAGCATGCTTCCATTTAGCTTTACATTACATTACATTATGTTATTTGCTTTATTTAAACTGATGAAACCACCTGTGTGCTTTGTCATTTGAGAAGTCTTCATTATTTTTAATTTCTTTTCTCATTAAAACTTATTTGGTTTGACCAGATTTGTAAATAAATACTGCCTTACTGGACTGAGACAACTAGGTCAAATTTCAAAATATTTAACCAACCCTCTTCATATTTTATCCTGTCCTGTATTTAAATCCTTAGATCCATGTTATAAGCAATTTGTTTTTAGGTCACCTTCCCAATCCTATGACCAATTCTGCACTTAGATCTATTTTCTTGTATTGCAACCAATCCTGCTGCTGTCTGCATAGCCCAAGGTCTTTCTTCCTAGTTGGCTATTTTCCTTTCTAAATCTGCGAGGCACAGACTCTCCTGCCAACAACATCGCCTCAGATTTGCAGGTGTTGTGTGCATCTAGAGTCCTAGTTTTATTTCTGACAAGATGTTGCAGCAACAAAGCAGTCTGTTGGAATCTGAAACACCACAGAGCGAACCTGTGTGGTGAACGTGCAGATGAGTCACTTAGCCTGTGTTCCTACATGAAGAGATTTCACAAAACATCGCCAGAGACGTATGTGAGCTGAAACTCTGATCTTCAAGTGAACGCCTGCCTGTAACCATCCAAGAACAAATGAACACAGTTGAGAGATTTGTGAGAGTGTTAGTAGTCTCAATAGTTTGTCCCACTTTTTCAAACACAGTTCAGTTGGAGTTTAGGTGGGAGCAGGTTTTATACCTGCTCTGTTATGCATGATAATTCAGTTTCCTAATGATGATGTCCTCTTCAACACGTCCTTCACCCTCTCCTCGTCTTCTTTTCCAACTCCTTCTCTCCCTGTTTTTTAAGCGATTTTTTCCTTGTTTTCAACTTCTCTGTAACTCCCTCTCCTTTTCTTCCTCCTCATCTCTTTTTTCATCTTTTCATCCCTTTTTTTCTTCCTCTGCCTTTGTCATCCTTATTCGGCTTATTCCCCTTGTCCTTCTTTCTTCATCTTCTAATCAATTACTCCTCCTCTGCCTTCTTCTCTTTCTCATTTTTCTTTTTTTCTTTTTCTCCTCCCCCTCATCTTTTGGTTTTTGCACTTCTGGTTCTTTTTCTTCACTTCCACCTCCTTTCTGAATGTTCTCATTTGAGTCCTTGTCTCCCTTGTTGCTTTCTTGCTTTTCTGTTGTGTGTCTTCTTTCTGTTTTGTCCTCCCCCTTCTCCTTTTTCTTTTCATCTTTTGTCGTCTCTTCTCCTTGACCCCCTTTTTTTCCACCTTCTTCTTCAACCACTCCCCCCAACCCATAGGGCTAATGACTCAGGGCTGCTCACCCATAAGGAGACCCTTCCAGTGAGGTCTCTGGTCCTGGGTGATATCCATCGGCCGGGGTCAGAGGCCGCCTACAGGGTGGGACCCCTACACTGTCATGGAGACAGTAAGTCTATTTAAGACCCTGTTTATTTCTCTACACAGAGCTGGTTTTAACATTGACACATTTCATCTTACACACTCTGCATGTGATTAATGTTTTTTGATGAAATTACATTTAGAAAAGTGTTTATTGAACTATACAGTATGGTGAACCACAAAAATCACTACAATACAGTTTCTTTACTGCTGGAAAATTATGGTGCCTACTAATTATCCTGCTTAACCCTAATACTTTTACATATACAAGTTTGGTGGATTTATGGACATGAATTGTTGGAACCAGAAGATATTAAGTTTAGAGTTTTATGATTTACACTTTTTAAATTGTGTATTCAGTATTTTATATTTTCACTGGGATAAAACAGATTAGGTCATTTATGCCTGTGAATTTGATGGTTCATCAGTTTAAGACATGAATGATGGTTCTGTGACATTTATAGAGGAATATAAAATCAGGCTCAAAACAAAGGAGGAGTCGTTAAATGATAAATATGGTGCAGCCAATTATATTAGATTGTTAATAAACATTACATTAGAATATGACTCCCTTTATGTTCTTTACTAACAATTTTTAATGAAAAGGTATATGATAAACTAATGTCCGCAATATATTTCACCTTGTTTTAATGGCTTCTGATTGTAGTCTGCAGTTTAATGAATAAGAAAGTAAATAAATAATTCCCTGCCAAATAAATCAGCATAAATGAGCTAGCATACATAGAGTTATGTCTTTCTTCTTAGCTAATTAGCTGAACAGTTGGTTCATTTGTTTAATGCACGAGTTTCATTATAAAGCCTCCATAATGAGTTTTTTTTTAATAAGCTTTGTTTCAGACTGATATGTTCAATTTCTGAAAGAAAGAAAACATTATACTTTATTTCAAAATCAAAGAATAAGGAAGGGCAGGAATCATTTGACAGGTTTTAACAAGAAATGTATTGTCTTGCAGAGAACTTTTGGAACGCTGCGTTTTTTGACAAGGAGACATCCTACCTTCATTTCCCCACCTTCCATGGGGAGCTGAATGCTGACATCTCCTTCCTGTTTAAAACCACATCCTCCTCTGGGGTCTTTGTGGAAAATCTGGGTATCAAGGACTTCATCCGGATTGAACTCAGCTGTAAGTGAGAATGTAGGAATACTCTCTCATTACTTTATACACTTTTTCTTGACTAGTTTGAAATACCTGCAAAGTGTCCATTGGCTTAACAATGGGCTTCACTTATTGTTACTTCTCATTGATGTTTCATGTTCAATGCCCAGAAAATAAGTCTGGGCAGAGTTTGATGCTTGTTTCATCTGTTTGTTTCATCTGACACATAGTTTTTCTGTCTTTACCTTAAAGTAAAATAATAACTTTGTGGCACTGCAAAAGCTAATTCTGGTCAAATTTGCACCGTACACAGGTTTCCAGCACATAAACACCAAGAATGTACATTTTAGTGAAGTAGAAGATATCTTACAACCCAAAGGTAAAACTTTGGAACAAATGTATTAGCGTATTCATGGTTTTGCAATGAGACAAAATAGATGTTATTTTAAAACAGTTTCATTGGGTAATGCTTTTGAGGAAAAATCATGCCAGACACACACTGAGTCTGGAGGAGGTGTTTAATGTTTTTGTCCATCAGGCTGAGGAGAAAATAGTCTCAGGGTCAACCAAACATCTGATTTTAACACAGAAGGGCACTGTTTTCTTCCTCTTAACAATCAACACTGATTTGTTATCTTCTTTGACAACGATCACACACTAACTTGAAGTAGGAACCCCAACATGAGCTTTCCCAAACAACCTAACAATAACCAGGTTATGTCAAAGCTGCATCAGGTCAGAAATGTATATTATCTTT
Source organism: Mastacembelus armatus (assembly GCF_900324485.2). Classification (NCBI taxonomy): domain Eukaryota; kingdom Metazoa; phylum Chordata; class Actinopteri; order Synbranchiformes; family Mastacembelidae; genus Mastacembelus; species Mastacembelus armatus. The sequence goes on along the minus strand of NC_046636.1, from coordinate 4,512,933 downwards.
AGTTTTGGAAGACACAGATAAATGACATCAACCTGCCAATCCAGGCATCAGATTAGAAAATATTTTAACTATTTGTGTAGTTCTGGAGAGTAATTATAAAATATGTAGTAGTTAGTTAGTAGTTATAGAATTTGTTCATACAGTAAAAGGTGATGTTTTATATAACTAGCCTTCTACAATATTCAAGGATGCAATGTTACAGCCATGCTGTTCTAAAGATGATGTGTAGAAGCTAAATCACTTTCTGATCTCTATCTTTCTCAGTTATGTTCGTTTCTCTCTTTCACTCACACGTATTCAGACAATACGACAAATGCCACCCCTCCTCCTTGGGGAAACCCTGGCATTGTTACAGCAGGGAGTGCCACTTATCTCACTGCAGCACTGCTACTGCTGTTATTATGACAGCTGGTGTTGAGATCCCTGTGTATCATTATTATTGCTGTTAACATGACTGGAGCTGGGCCATAGAGCAGCTTCTAAATGAAGTTATGCCTCTGTGTCTATCAAAGGCTCCATATCCCACAGTCAGCATCATCTATGAGGGATGATATTTGGTTCACACACAGACGTCACCACTCTGCTCACTTCATCCCTAAGTGTTGAGTGCAGGCATGCTGGAAGTGTTATGATGTATGAGCTGTATGAGCAGATTATGTGTGGCCTTCTGCTCACCTCTCTCTATTACAGGTTAGGTTTTAACCTCACAGAGCCGCGTAAATGCTGTGAAGATTAATGACTACAACATGCTAACCTAGATTAGGTTTGGAGTTTCAGTTCCACTGGGACAGCACATCAAGGACTTTGTCAGATGGCAAACATACATTCCCATGTTTTTTAACAGTTTTACTATTACAGTAGGCTGATCCTGTCTCCTGAAAATTTCATTCTTATAATTCATAGACAATTATTCTGCAACAGCAAATACTTTTTGAAGGAGCATAATTGGAATCAAATGATTTCTGTTAATGGAATGAGGTGCAAATATGTTGAATCTAAATATAAATTTATTTAAATTAAATCATTTAACTTTTTTATAGGTTAGCATATCTTTTAGCATTTGGTCAATGTCATAAGATTTGAAAAAGATTACAGCCTAGTTTGAACACAGAGAAGTTCGTAATGATTTCAAAGATATTGTGTTTATTTACATTTAACATTTAACATGCTATTCCATGCTTAGCAGGAATAATGTACCATGGTCAACATCAGTTTAACCTGATGACATGCTACGATTTCCTAATGAAAGGTGAAGGAAAAGTAGTTTTTCAGTCATGTGGTCATAAACCACTGCTCGAAAAAAAAAAAAAATCAAAGTACAATTCATCCTGATGGGGACATACTATAAAATGTTTATATTTCATAGCAGTCAATTCAGGGCATCACCAAGGGCATTAAATTTCATGTCTCATTTCATGGCAATCTGTTCAGTATTTGTTGAGATATTTCAGTCTCGGCCAAAGTGGTAGAACAGCTGTCTGATATTGCCATAACTAGAAATATTTATTAACCAATAAATACTATATATTACCATTCAACTGGATCCAGATGAGATACTTAAACAAATTACAGCCAGATTACACAATGTTTCCCATTCACAATAAACGTGCGGAATTAAACCTTGATGTGAAAATGATCATTAGGCGTGATTAAAAAAAAAGCAACTGATGTAAGAGCTGCTTGTGTGCCAACATGTGAAACTGGACACAGCTCACACCACAGAACTGTCTAATGTCTGTGTGATGGTGCTGCCACTCTCTCACACACATACGCAAACAAACAGCTGCAGCCTTTCTCTCCTGCCTCGCTCTGTGAATCAGCTGATGGTCCGTCCTGGCAACAGATGGGTAGGTGGGGGATGTCACTTCACACTTCTGCCAACATACGAACATGGAAGAACACGACCTAATGGAGCCAAACTTGAAAAAAATTACTTTTCTGTTCAAAATGTGACCTGAAAAAAAAGGCCCTTGTTTTGTAATAAATAAATAAATCCATGTTTGTTGCATTTTTACAACTAAAAACAAAATGATATTTCTTGAAAAACATTTCTTCCTACTCCACCTACATAGTTAACTGTGTAGAAATAACTGATACTGTAGGACAGTTTTTATTACTCCTGCTGACTGACACTGTTCCTCAATCCACTAAGAATTTCAGAAAAATGAGAGAATTGCTGGACCTGAATCTGACATGTTTTCTTGCTTATCTTCAGTGACCATTTTGTTTTCATAAATACATTTTAAACAAAATAAAACAGATTACATCTTTAGGATTAAGAATGTTAATATAAATATGCAGTGAAAGATGGATTGTTTAATGTGTCTCCTTGCAAATGTGGAGCAGTGGGTTCTTTAGAAGTAACATTAGGGATTTACAGTGTCTCACTGATTGGAGTGAGTCACACACAATTATCTCAGACTGTCAGAAGTTTGTTAATCAGCCTGAATTTTGCGGGAACAAGTCAAACTCAGTCTGCTGGTGTGTCAACTAACCGTCCACATGCACACAGTCTGTTTGCAGCCTCCTCTTTTGTGTGTCCTCACTTAATATCCCTCCGTCCTCTGCTTCTCACCTTCCTTTGCAGCCTCCTCGGAGGTCATCTTCTCCTTCGACGTGGGGAACGGCCCACTGCAGGTGCGAGTGGAGACGAGCGTCCCGTTGAACGACAACCGATGGCACAGTGTGCGAGCCGAGCGAAACGTGAAGGAGGCGTCACTTCGCATTGATGAGTTCCCTGCCTCCATACAGGAGGCTCCTGCTGAAGGACACATTCATCTGCAGCTCAACAGTCAGTTATTCATAGGTGAGAAGCAACAGTGTGAAAATATCAGCATTTCTAAATGGCTTCAAAATGTGAGATGAGAAAAACTTAAGGCTTTTTACTGAGTTCAGGAGTCAGACTTACTGATTAAGGCTGTAATAAGGATTAAGATTAGGCATGTTGGCACTTATACTGTTTGGACATTAGTCTTATTAGAAACAGATTGCAGGTGATAATTGGTGCCATGTCTTTTCTGGCTTTATCTCAGATTCTAGACACAAATAAGCATGCACATGTGTCCACAAGTGCACATGCACACACACACACACACGCACACACGCGCGCGCGCACACACACACACACACACACACACACACACACACACACACACACACACACACACACACACGCCCACACACGCCCACACACACAAACCTGTTCAAAAAACAGCAGGAGATTACAGTTTTCTCTCATCAAGTCAGCCTGAACCGGCAAATCCTCCGAAATTGAACATTTTCCTTGCACCCAGTAGGTTCTACAGTTTATGTATACTTTGTCATACAGGTCGTATTAGATAAAAGTTTTGATGCTGCACCACACAAGTCCTACATGCACAGCTGTTGCAGATGCATGTGTCTACTAATAGTAAACCTCAATGGCCTTTACATCACAACTGGCCCATGGTGCTTAAAAAGCAGAGCTCTTAATACTGTGTTGACTCTTTGGTCCCACATAGAAAAAAAGAAATGCTGAGTCAGTGCTTTCATTGAACAATAATTACCTTTTGATAAATAACTATGTATTATGGTGTTCTCATAGAGTGGATTATGCAGTGTTTGTGTGTGATTTTGTGATTTGTTTGCAGTTCTCTTATCCTTGATAAATCCCATGAAAAGACCAAAAACAACAGCATGTTAGCCCAGGACCCAGTTCTTTGTACTTTCAAACCTGTTTAGGTATTCAGTGCCTTAAAGGGGAAATACATTTCTGAAACAGATGGCCCACTTTGTTACTTTTTTGAAACCTCACACCCCTGGTGCTCCAGGGGGGACCTCAAGGGGGATACAGGGAACCTTGACACACTGTGGCCAGGTACTAAGCATCATGGCCAACTTCTACCTTTTGACACTCAAGCTAGTTTCTTGTCCTTTCTGTCAACCAGTAGCTGGCTGAGGCGTTCCTTGAGCTACACAGAGAGCTATTCAGAGAGTATTCACAACAAAATAGTGTATGTAGTATTCGTTAATTTAAAAAGTATAGTGGCCTTTTTCATGGCAATACAGGAATCTAGTGCCCAGTGCTGCTACGTGGCTCCATGAAGACTCTGTGTTCAACAGTGACTCTGTTTATTTAATCCAACTGCAGTTTTAACCAAAATTGTCAAAGAATTTGCAAAACAGAAACAATTATCAACTCCTACCCACTACTTTTCTGCAAATATAAGGAGTTGATTCAGCAGCAGCTGTTCATATGAGGCACCAGTCAAACTGTGAAAAAATTAGAAAATGTAATATTTCCATTTATTTCCCTTTTAACTTGAGGCTACAACCGTCATCACTCCACACAGATCTGTTTTCATCTGCTGCTATTTTTTGTCTTTCAGTGAGTTTTAAAGCACATTCGTGTTCGCCATGAATCATTTGCCCACCTAATCACATTTTGCTTTTATCAGTACCCAAGCTCTTCCACCTCAGGCCAGCATAAAAACCTTTTTGCCATATTTCAATAAATGCTTGTTAGTGGGACCAGTTTTTTTTTAATCTTTTTTGTTTTGTCATAAATTTATTGGCAATAAGAAAAATTTTGAATATAACCAGCCACATCCTTGTTTTTATTTTTGTTTACAAAGTTAATAGGCACAGTTTGAACTTCCAGTCTTTTTAGGAACACTGTCAGTGACAAATTCAAGCAATTTGGTAATAAAACACTCACTTTGAGGAACTCAAGCCTTTCATACTTTTTTTCAGTATTCATGCTGCTCTTTATTCCTCTCAACTTCATCAGTGTAAACTCTCATATCTTCACTTCCTCTCTTCTGCAGACTTTCAGAATTTTGTTTAGCCTCATGCTTATCTGTTGAAGTGTGTTAGGGGATGAAAAATTCATATTGTATTACAAGGCTTTATCCTTCTGTAAATATTATGGACTTTCATTCATTTGTAAACACACATTTTGAAAAGAAAAAAAAAAACAGCCAACAAACAATGATGTGATTAGAGAGATGCAGAGACAGAGGGGGGGCATTGATTGACTGGCTATGTTAAGCTAATAATCCTCCCTGAACAGGTAGAATGAAGTAGCCATGAGTTGTTTTCCTTGAATGGGAAGGACAGTCCTGGATGATGTTTACCACTGATGCAGAGGGATTCCTATGTTTGAATGGGAATGTGATGGGATTACGAAATAGACTGCTGTGGGAGTGGGTGCTTTTGTTTAACAGATTTACAGCAAAGCATTATGCATTCGGGTGTCTCATCGCTCCTGTTTTGGAAAGTGAAGGACCAGGTGCTGTAAAGATTATTGTTAATTTATGATCAGAATTCATATACTCCAGACTCTCTAGTGTGTCCCATTTGTAGTTTATAAAATTGCCTTGTATAACTTAATAAGACAGCATAGTCCATAGCTTATGGGTCTTCTTCTTTTCCTGTCGGCTGCTCCCTTCAGGGGTCGCCACAGCGAATCATCTGCCTGCATTTAACCCTATTCTCTGTATCCTCCTCACCCACACCAACTATCCTCATGTCCCTCTGATGTCCTCATTCCTGATCCTATCCATCTGCGTCACTCCCAGAGAGAACCTCAACATCTTCAGCTCTGCTACCTCCAGCTCTGCCTCCTGTCTTTGTCTCAGTGCCACTGTCTCTAAACCAGACAAGAACATCAGCTTTATTCCTCTGTAGTTTCCACAGCTCTGCACGTCTCCCTTGTTCTTAAAGATGGGCACCAGTACACTTCTCCTCCATTCCTCAGGCATCCTCTCATTCTCCAAGATCTTGTTAAGTAGGCCAGTCAAAACTCTACTGCCACCTCTCCTAAACACTTCCATACCTCCACAGGCACCTGTCAACACATTTCCATCCTTGTCCTTGATCACCCTAACCTGCTGCACATCCTTCCCATCTCTCTCTCTGCCTCACCAACCTGTACAAATCCTCATAGACCCTTTGTTTGGCCTTTGCCACCTCTACCTTCACTTTATGCTGCATCTCCCTGTACTCCTGTCTGTTCTCTTCTGTCCTCTCAGTGTCCCACTTCTTCTTAGCTAACCTTTCCCTCTTAACACACTCCTGAACTTCCTCATTCCACCACCAAGTCTCCTTATCTGCCTTCCTCTTTCCAGATGACACACCAAGTACCCTCCTACCTGTCTCCCTGATCACTTTAGCTGTAGCTGTCCAGTCATCTGGAAGAACCTCCTGACCTCCCAGAGCCTGTTTCAGCTCCTCCCTGAAAGCCACACAACACTCTTCCTTTTTCAACTTCCACCACTTGGTCCTCTGCTCTGCCCTTGTCCTCTTCATCTTCCTCACCACCAGAGTCATCATACACACCACCATCCTATGCTGTCTGGCTACACTCTCCCCAGCCACTGCTTTGCAGTCCCTGATCTCTTTCAGGTTGGAACATCTGCACAAGATGTAATCAACTTGTGTGCTCCTGCCTCCACTCTTATATGTCTGGTATGGAAGTCATATTTGTGATTCGCATGTTTGATTTGGCTTAGATGTTACATTGGATGTCCTTCCTGACACAACCCTCTGCATTTACCCAGACTTGGGGCCGGCACATGAAGACACTGGATTGTGCCCCCTTGTGGTTGCATTGTTAGCTTATGGGTATGAGTATGAAATTAATTAGCCATAATACTTCCTTGGGTGAATTTATGACACAAAGTTATTCTGGTTCAATTTCATTTATTACCATAGGAAAGAATCCGCACACACCTATTTTTTCTTCATTTTTCTGTAGTGGTTGTCAGTGGTAGGCTGTCGTCAGTGATCATTTATTTTGATTGATTGCATTTGATTTTTGCAGTCACAACCAGTATTTTCTAGAAATCCAATCATTTATTAAATCTTTATCAAATTGAAATTTGCCATGCCTGTGTTTCATTCAGTGCAGTCAAACTTTTCCTTATTGAGTCATTTAGAGAATGCTAAATTAAATTGCCCACTCTGTGTCACCTTGATGTTTTATCTTATGACTCGTGCTGCATAAGAATACCAGTGTCTCACAGAGGTTAATGATTTAATCATATGAAAAGCTGATCCAACCAAATACGTGAAGCGTTTCCAGACTCAAACCGTGAGAGTAATATTCTGCCAATTCCAGTCTGCTTGAACAATAACAACTGTCATGCATGGATATAAAATAAGACATTGCCAGCATGGAACTCCAGGAGAAATCTAATTGTGCCAAGTCTATACTCTGAAAAATGGTGAGGTTGCTGTATTAGAATGTTAATTGTCAGCTGAATGGAGGCATCCTCAGTCATACTCTTGCTTTTTAGTGGGGAGGAAAAATATCAGACACCAGATGGTTCATCAGTCACACAGTTAGCCAATCACCAGCCAGCACAGTGAAACCTGTAGTGTTAGTGATCAGCACCCTGCAGAGCAAACATAGCCTTCTTGTGCTGCAGTGACAGCATGTGGTTGTCAATCACAATTTACTCTTGAACGTATGACAGTTGGATGAGTTTGGGACTCTGTATGGGCTAATGTCATACCTGAGAATATTGAGTGTGACATGGAGAAAGAGAGTAGTGGTGTGTCATGTGTAGACTATTTGTTTTTGTTGACAGGAGGCACAGCATCCAGACAGAAAGGCTTTCTGGGCTGCATCCGCTCCCTACAGCTCAATGGGGTCACTCTGGACCTGGAGGAGAGGGCAAAGATCACACCTGGGGTTCAGTCTGGCTGTCCTGGCCACTGCAGCAGCTACGGCTCGCTTTGTCAGAACCAGGGTCACTGCATTGAAAAGTCCAATGGTTTCTCCTGCGACTGTGCCCACTCAGCCTACACCGGAGCCTTCTGTCATAAAGGTACAGACATTTCAATTGACAGTGGACACTTCCTGCCATATCAGTAGTACAGCTTTGCTCCATGTTTGAACAATACAACGAATCTGACCAAACCAATATCCTATTTATAAGACTATGCTTACTAGTAACACATACTATATCATATATATACTTCACACATACACACACATACTTCAATTGTAGATAAACATTAAGCAGAAATACCAGAGTCTGCCTGCAATGAGACCGATCCCATTATAGCTCGTTGGCAAAATGATACACTGGATAAAAAAACTGATAGAAGCACGGCCCAGTATCATCTTAAAGATAATGAAAATCTCTCTGACAATTTCAAATTGGCTCATTGACTTGACAATTTCATTTTCTTATGCATAGGAGATGATAGGGTCATTCACTATGAAGTTCATTATAAAGTAGTTTTATGTATAAGGAAGGCAGAGTGCGTCATGAGCTGTAAACTTCAGTTCAATTCAGTTTATTTGTATAGTGCCAAATCACAATACAGCATCTCAAGGCACAAACAAAACAGCTCCAGATATCTGTCATGAGGTAAATTTTTTAAATATATCTATCAATAAGTACTAAACAGGTTAAAGCATTTGTTTTCCAGCCTGATATGGCTGTCATAGACAGAAGAATATCACACTCAGTCACTATATGTAAAAGTCCTGTCTTTGTGACATGTATAGCAATTTCTTTAATTTCTGCAATTCCTATATGATTTTTTTTTTTTGGCTTATGTAAACTAAGGTAACCAACCATTTATTTGTTGGATCTTGAATTTTTGATTCAGGATTATAAATTACGACACCACATAGAGAAGTTCAAATTGCAGGCCTGACGTGCCTCACCACCATTGCCAATGGTTAAGGCTTATCTACTCCTTCAGACAAATGACTAGAATAAAAACCACATGGTCTATATGAAAACAGCACAGCAGACCCAATACAGCTTTACAAAACACAGTCATCATTCTGAAGTGGATCCTTCAGTCAGACAATATTAAACTGACCCTGACTGCCGGGTCACTGTCTGCACAGCTTGTTCACCTCAACATTTGAGTTCTGAATGGATCACATTGGTCCCATTATGTCCAGAACATCAAACATTCGGATTATCTTAAATGATTCTTCAAGCCTACCAGGCCACTGTGTCCACCATGTGGTGTGTCGAGGGCTTGTTGGAGAGTCAGAATAATATCAAAATTAGTACTATCAAGTACTTTGTAGTTAAACTGAAGCTTAAATTCTAAGATATTAATTTACAGTCAAAATAACTGAAAGCCACAAAGGAACAGAAGACATTATTCAACAAAAATATTCAGATTTTTTATATTTCATATCTTAGAGTTATAAAAAAAAAAAAAAATCTGAATATTTTCAATGGATAATGTCTTGACGTCTGTGCAACATCGCGTGGCGTTCGGGGACAGTACCCCTGGATTGGCAGACCGGGGTGGTTGTTCCTCTTTTTAAGAAGGGGGACCGGAGGGTGTGTTCCAACTACAGAGGGATCACACTCCTCAGCCTCCCGAGGAAGGTCTATGCCAGGGTGCTGGAGAGGAGGATCCGGCCGGTGGTCGAACCTCGGATCCAGGAGGAACAATGCGGTTTCCGTTCTGGGCGTGGAACACTGGACCAACTCTACACACTCTCGCACGTGCTCGAGGGTTCATGGGAGTTTGCCCAACCAGTCCACATGTGTTTTGTGGACTTGGAGAAAGCATTCGACCGGGTCCCCCGTGACATCCTGTGGGAGGTGCTCCAGGAGTATGGGGTCCAGGGCCCTTTGCTGGGGGCTATCCGGTCTCTGTACAAACGGAGCAGGAGCTTGGTTCGCATTGCCAGTTGTAAGTCAGACCTGTTCCCAGTACACGTTGGACTCCGGCAGGGCTGCCCTTTGTCACCGGTTCTGTTCATTACTTTTATGGACAGAATTTCTAGGCGCAGCCAGGGGCCGGAGGGAGTCCAGTTCGGGGACCACAGGATTTCATCTCTGCTTTTTGCAGATGATGTTGTCCTGTTGGCTCCATCGAGCCAGGATCTCCAGTGTGCGCTGGGGCGGTTTGCAACCGAGTTTGAAGCGGCTGGGATGAGAATCAGCACCTCCAAGTCCGAGGCCATGGTACTCAACCGGAAAAAGGTGGTTTGTCATCTCCAGGCCAGGGGAGAGATCCTGCCTCAGGTGGAGGAATTTAAGTATCTCGGGGTCTTGTTCACAAGTGAAGGAAGGACGGAACGTGAGATTGACAGACGGATCGGGGCATCGGCAGCAGTAATGCGGTTGGTGTACCGGTCCGTTGTGGTGAAGAAGGAGCTGAGCCGGAAGGCGAAGCTCTCGATTTACCGGTCAATCTACATTCCTACTCTCACCTATGGTCATGAGCTCTGGGTCATGACCGAAAGAACGAGATCGCGGATACAAGCGGCTGAAATGAGCTTCCTCTGCAGGGTGGCCGGGCGCTCCCTTAGAGATAGGGTGAGGAGCTCGGTCACCCGGGAGGAGCTCGGAGTAGAGCCGCTGCTCCTCCACATCGAGAGGAGTCAGTTGAGGTGGCTCAGGCATCTGTTTCGGATGCCTCCTGGGGAGGTGTTCTGGGCATGTCCCACCGGGAGGAGGCCCCGGGGAAGACCCAGGACACGCTGGAGGGACTATGTCTCCCGGCTGCCTTGGGAACGCCTCGGTGTCCTCCCGGAAGAGCTGGGGGAAGTGTCCAGGGAGAAGGAAGTCTGGGTATCCCTGATTCGGCTACTGCCCCCGCGACCCGGCCCCGGATAAGCAGTAGAAGATGGATGGATGGATGGATCTTAGAGTTAATAGAAGTTTGATACACATGACGTTTATACTCCTGAGTTTTGTTGACACTGGCTTTGCTTTTTTTCCTCTTCTGACCTTTTTAACATCCAATATTTAGATCAGTATTAAAAAGAAGTAGAAAATTATTACAGTTGCTGTAAATTTACTAGAATAAATAAGGAAATATTTCATGTGCTATATGTTGTGTGGTATATTTGACTCCTCAAATCAAATGAGATAATGTTGTAGACAGGGATTTGGACACAGCAGGGACCAAATCAGAGTCAGAGCTATACATCACTCAGCTTCACCACTGATACACCTCAATAATTGTCTACCTTTCAGAGGTTTCAGCCATCTTTAAGTCTACAACATCCATCACCTACATCCTCCAGGAGCCGTATGAACTGAGCAGAAACAGCAGCGCCTGGCCTTCTTCCATCTACTCCGACATGACGCTGAGAGGAGAAAACATCTCTCTGAGCTTCAGAACAAGCCAGAGTCCTGCACTGCTGCTCTACGTCAACTCTTTCTTTAGGGAATATCTGGCCCTGCTCATCAACAAACATGGTGACAAGGATGTCTTTGCTTTGTTTGATTGGTCAAATGCCATTTTGCAACCCCCCTTTCTTTTTGGACCCTACCTGAATTTACTTATGTTCAGCTACCCCCTCATCTGGGTCCAGCCTGTCAGCCTTTATTTCCCTCTTCTTCATGCAGCCAAGTTAATTGTTATGCACAGAGGAAGGTTCAAGAAAACATTTGGTGCAGTTACTGTTAAATGATAATTCTTTTTTCACTTGTGGTCTCACTTCCTCCCCAGCTCTTTCCATTTTTATAATTTATTGCCTTCAAATTTTCATCACTCACTGTAATGCGGAGCTCTACATAGCTTCATCGAGCAATGAGCAATTCCAGCATTCCTGCAAAGCATAACAAGATTTTCCATTATCCAATGAAGTTGTAAACAGAACTGAATAACATGTTATTTTTAGTTCAGGTATCAGAAATTTCTTTTGTAATTTTGAACAAAATCTATTATGAAAAAAAAAAACATCAAAGTTAAACCTTGGATGAAAATATTTACAAGTATCATTTAAGCCATTAGGAGAATTTTTTGAATATAATGTTATAAATTCTAATGTTAGAAATGTTCAACTTTTCAATAACAGAGAGAAAATCAAGTGGTAGCAGGTTTTGAATAGTGCATCAAGTCATCATCAGGGATCTGCATTCTTGCTGAAATGTCTCATTAAATCCCATAAAGTGTTTTCATTCAAAGTCCAAAAAGATTTTTGTTCATGTTTCTCTCTGTTGCTGCTGCAGAAACAGAAGCTTCAGGCGCTGCGCACAGAGAAACTTTACTAACTTGCTCACTGATAGCCTGAAACCCCGTGTTGGCCTCTCCAAGACTGTTATATTATCAAGATGTGCCATTATGTTAAGGGAATTTTTCTATTACCATGTATCTGGGGAAAAAGTGAGTTGTAATTGTGAAATAATGGATAGGGTATTAAGTATTATGCGTTTGGATTTTTAAAGATTATTTCTGTTCATCTGTGAAATTGTTTGTAGTTTTTTAGTTTGGCAGCTGGTAACTTGATGGTATCTGATGAGATTCTGTTCCTTGAAGTAGTGAATACTTGATGTCTTTAAATCTGAGCCATGAATGTGGACATTTTGGAGAGAAATGGTTTATTCTGAGCTAAACCTTATTTTTGTGCTTAACCTATACCTTCAAAACAAACTGCATCATTACAAGTTTCTCATTTTCTCTATTTCATTTCATTTCTATTTCATTTAAATATATAGAAAATGCTGGTTGTTGATGCTTGTAGTCATGTTTTATTCAGTAACATCAGTGATTTAGCAATGTCTGTCTGCCACATTTTCTGTTGGGGATAATTGTAGCTCTACTCCACTGTACCTTGTAAATGTACTTATTATCATCTGAGGTTTCAGTTATATGGATTCTCAGGCTCTATTAGAAAGAAAATACATTTTGGGGGATTGTAAATTGAATCTCTCAATAATCTTTATTAAGATATGACATGTTTGAATGACCTCTCTGACCATGTACATACTTGGATTGTAAAGTTTGTGTGTTTTTGTTTTGTGTTTGCAAAGATGAGCTGGAACTGAGATACAAGTTGCACAATGGCAGAGACATGGAGGTGTTTGTCAGCAGAGTCATGAACTTGGCTGATGGGCATCTGCACACAGTGAGCATCAGGAGATTGGCAGACACCGTCTCAGTTCAGGTACACACACATCAAATCATTCTCACATCACCACAAGCAGGGTTGTACGAAAACACTGTGGGAGGCTGATGCTCAATGTTTTATCATGAATTCAAAGTTCTGGCTGCTACTAATTTCATAATCCTTCTTCTGCTGCAAATGAATAATGTGTTATACCAAACTCAGATAAAACAGAATACAATGTGCGCAGGTGTGTCCTTAATTAACTCACGTCAACGCAAGGTAAAAGGTTACCCTGTTACTGTGCTCCATTAAAACACAAAATACAGAAACAGCTGCCAGCAATTTCAATTAATGCTATGAAAATGAGCCAAGAGATCGATAGTCATCAAATTATTATTTCATCATCATATTAATCAAAATAATATAACAAGCAGATCTGTCCCCTTCACAGGATCTGGTGGATATTTTGCCCAATATGATCACAAAGGTGATTTTGGAAATCCTGTAGAATGAAATTCAAAAATGCTTCTTTTATGTTCGAGCTACTTTCTGTGTGTTCTCTTTGTTTTCTCCGTTTGCTGTGGCTGCATTTTAGTCTCAAGTTGATCAACATTAGCAGATGTCTTATTGATAAATGATTCACTAAAGCCCAAATTTCTGTGTTTGCAAGCAATACATCACACCCTTTCTGTGTATCTTTGAGGCATTTACCACCTGAGGAACTGCTCCACTTTGACTTGTCTGTTTGGCTGCTGTAAAACTGTAGCATTTCACAGGTCTTAGTTTCTAGTTATTCAGTTCCACAGCTGAACTTCATATGTCAAATATGAAGGCCAAACTGAGGTCAAGATTTCATGTACATTTCTCACTTCTCAGCAGCCATTACAGCTATAGCGTGTATTATCTTTCAGATTGACCATAATGCCAGAGAGGACTTCAACTTGACATCTGACGTGGAATTCAACAGCATCAAATCAATCATTCTGGGCAGAGTACAGGGTGAGTAGGGCTCTGTCAGTGCAGACTCCAGCACTTAGACACACTCATTTGAATAACAGCACCACTATGTTTGGCCTGATGCAAAAAAACGTAGCTCTGGAGCGTTACGCTGTTCTCTGTTTATCATGTTGGGTGGTCCAGAGGGAAAGCTGCAGTCTGAGTAACAGCTGTGGTGCTTTTAAAAACAAGTTGACATCCATATTCAGGTGGTCACAAAGAGAGCACTTTACTGTAGAGATGCAAAATGGGAACAACCTTAGTAAAGGTGCAGCCATCCACTGAAGTTGCTGTTATGTAGCATTAGGTACATGTTCGAGCCACATGGGTACATACAGTATCTGTGTAAATAACATTGTTTCTTCACAAATGTTTTCGTTCAAACAATGCAGTATACGTTGAACTTTTATCTGTCATTGAAATGTGTGTAATACATTCTTTCTGTCTGTCTGACAGAGTGGGGCCTCAGACACCTGTAATGATAATAACTTCAGAAAAGGTCCTTCACTCTGTATGTTAATAAGGCAAGATTGAAAGGAACAAATTACTTAGAAGATTGGAGTCAGCACCCTGTGATTCAGCATGACAACCAATAAGTCTCAGCTGCTGAGGGTGGGATCAAACTAACCCACAGACAGTACAGTTCAACCTTTATTTGCATGACAGGACATTGTACAATATTTGGAATCACTCATGTTGTCCTCAACAGGATGATCTGGCTGCTCCAGGCTTCTATGAAATGGGAAGGACTTTGTCAGAGAATTTGTATTTTATTTATTATTTATTTTTGGATTCCACCCTCTGTGACAAACAGGAAATTGCTGTGATAAAGGTGGAGCTGAGATTGAGTTGGATTTCAAAAGAGGTTCTCAATTACAAATTAAGTGAAATTTATAAAACGATTTGTAAATAAATCCCATTTCTGAAAACACATAGGTTAGGGTCATTGTATCAGCAGTGTTGTTCATGAACACAGTAAAAGAGCACTGTTCATTGAACTTAATTCAAAGCTTTGAGCTGATAATTAATTAATGTGTGGGAACAGAACTTGAGTTAGCACAACACCTTGGATAATTAATTAACCCTGACCCTAAAACAGGATCTACTTGACACACAGGGTTACAGCAATCTTGTTGTAGCTAACCTCTTGATATCCCATCTGCAATACTATATAGTGCTTTAATTATATTTCCCTCAGAGACTATTTTTAGATTAGTTTGTTTACTTTGTGATATAGAGCAAAACATGCACTTATAGAAGTGCAGTCACATTTTGCATTTACAGGAGCCTATTTTCATTCTCCATATTTTTTTATTCAGTGTGTGACAGCAGTGATCACATTCAGTATATAATTTTTTTTTTTTTTGTAACTTAAAGTGGTCGTCACTGTCAATACTGTGAGGAAACACACACACACAATCAAAATGGACCAATCACAGTTGTTCTGCTTTTCATCTGGTGTTACAGTACTAGACAGACAGATAGATGGATGGATGAACGGACAGACAGACAGACAGTAGAGTGATTATGTATTACTGAAACGATCACATGATGCTGGTGCTGTTGTTAGCTCATTACTGTTGTTGTTATTTTGGTGATCCAGGCCATGTTAAAATGTGACCCAGCATCCCCTCTGCTGAGCCAGAGAATCCAGTCGCTCATATCAGTATCAGAGACGCAGAGTTGATATACTGTCACTCCCTGCCAGTCTTGTCATCCATCAGCCTAACTAATGGGCCAGGAAAGAATGGAGAGACTGAGATACTCACAATGGGAGACAGGGGAGTGTGATATATAGAGAGAGTGAAATAATGATATACTGAGAATTGAAGGTAAAGGGCAGCAGCTGGTGGAGGTGGACAATAATCTTCAGTTCATGGATACAAGGCCACTGCTGTCAATGTTTGGATTTGACGGCCCGAACATCCAGAGTCCTTTTAGCACCTGGTAATGCTGACAATTTGTTTTTGTAAATAATAATAGAAAATGTACCAGAACAATTCATATTCTTTTCATATTGTTCTTATTTACATATTGTATGTTTTAAGACATCTTCACATTCTGTCATCACATGTCCCTAATTTTAGTGGTTTAGTTCCAGATTTTTGGCTTTTGTTTATTGTATATTCTTGGATATTCATTCATCAGAAAGATGATGTTTCCTGCACATGATCGAAGGAAGATGTTTATTCTAGTAGACCTATTTTATGGACAAGGCAGCTGGCATCAATAATAATAATAATCTTTTAATATAAAGGAGATTATTCTGAAATGAGTCATGTACTTTTAGTTTGGTATAATTTGGTGCTAAAACTTTTGAATCTATGGCTTTTATTTGTAAGAATATTTCTTCACTTTGATATTGATATTTTTAACAAACTAAAACTTTAACTCTAACGTCTCTTAATACGACTCGTTAAATATACACACATTCATACTCTATTCTTAAAAATAGCTCATTAATTAGAAATGTGAAATATAGGTAGAGAAAAAGTTTAAAAAAAAAAAAAAACATGCTTTTCCATCACCAGACTGCTTAACTTGTTTCATTCTTAAGTTTTTCTCCATTCTCAATCATTGAGACTGGCCCATCTTTCAGGCCAGTCTATAGATATGCAGCGTTGCAAAATTTATGATTCAAACTCATTTATCTCCCATTGCTCAAAGGATTACATTCAGTGTGCAACTCACTCAAAGTCTGATGAAATATACCGCTGATAAACAGCCTTCTCCAGCCACTTCACTCTGCAGTGTCCTGTTTACGCTGTGAAAAGTTGTTTCTCTCTGGTAATAACTTAAATGAATGGCAATGATATGCTGTGTGATCAAATTGCACTGCAGGAATAATTGTGGTTCCTGCTGACATTGATAGCTACGGAAGATTTTATGTAGCACCTGCTGTCACAGTGATACTGTGAGTATGTTAGACACAAGTGAGACTCATTTTGTTTATATTTATGTTTTTTGTACACTGTTTAGTTCTGCTTTGAGGTAAATCTTTGAGTGACACTGAATTTTTTAGCAGTCTGTCAGTTTTCTGCTCTTTGTATTAGGTGTTTTGAAAAATAATGGCCCAGTTTCTTTAATGGCACTGTAGCTATCCTGCTGTCTTGGTTGACCTCCTTGGATCTCTTCATCAAGCAACATTAAACCTACAGTTGTATACAAGAAATATAATAATCATAAATGGCATATTACCATGAAATGTGTTTGGTTATGTCTTTCTCCAAAGGGAATAAATCATTTTGATTGTAATGACTGCATAGCCATTCTCCTAACACTACAATAAGGTTTGACTCTAAGAATGGAAAAGTAGTTTTTACTGTATAGAATTTGTTTCACTTTCATAGTTTAGGTTTTAGTGGAGATTTTAAATTCACTAGTGGTTTCATCAAGTTAAATGTAATATTTATTACAGGTGAAACGTTAGATGGCGTTGGCAAATCTTTCTGTTCAACCAGTGTCTCTGTGTTTTTCCCTGTGTGTCCAGAGTCTGATGAGCTGGATGCAGAGCTGGACGGGTTGGCCTCTCTGGGCTTCACTGGCTGTCTGTCAGCTGTTCGCTTTAATGCCATCAGTCCTCTGAAAGCTGCTCTGCTTCACCCTGACAGCGCCGTTATTGTCACTGGCCCACTGGTCCAGTCGAGCTGTGGTTCCTCTGCTCCAGCCAATCCATATGCAGCAGAAACCACACACTCTTTATCAGGTACAAGGAGCAGACTCAGCCCTTAAATGTCATCAATTATATTTGTATATGTATGTATCATTGGTTAGCCACCCCACCCTTCTCCCAGTGTGGGAATCTATTGGATATGGCTTTAATATTAATCCTAGGGCTGTTTATTAATGTGTTTTAATGGGTTCATTAACCATCCTCTTGGGTAAACAGACAGAATGATAGTCCTACGACAGACGAGATCAGTTAAACTACTCAAGTCCTTTGAGGCAGTGCTGAGGCTTTCAACAAGCCCTGTCTGCTCTGACTAATGGTTCTCACACTGACTCTCCCTTTTCTCATCTGTCCACATCTTCGATTTTAAAATTCCTACTTTTTCTCTCTACTTTCTCTTCTGCATCTTTATTTGTATTTCTGTTGATCCTTTGGCTTCTGGACTCCTTTTCAACTTTTTGTTCCTTCATTTTTTTTTCTTTTTGTCTCTACAGATGAACCTGGTTCAGTGGATCCAGGTCAACCTTTAGTCAATGCTGTCAGGAGCGACTCTGCTCTGATTGGAGGTAATGCAATCCATCTTAGCAGGAATAACAATTCACAGAAATGTGTAATAATATACAATAACAATAGCCCTAAAATGTCATATTGGCAAAGATGCAGTTAAACATTACATATACAAATATTTTAGCATTTGACAAGGAATAACCAAAGGAGATTAGATTGGAAGAATAAAATTTAGTTGTTCTTTTTTTTATTATTATTATTTTGGAAGAAAGGCAAGTTTTGATCTTGGAAGCTTAAGGGAAAAAAAAGCAGCAGTGAGAATTAGTGTCATATGCATTTAAGCTGATATACACTTTAAAGTTCTCTTTCCATTTGAAACTACTTTAACAGCTGAGTTTGTTTACAGCCAAAACACAACTTTGCAAAAATCCCTGATGCTCTTTGTTACAAATTAACAATCTGCACAATCCTTTTTAAAGGAATGGAACTGATAAGAGGAGGTTGTGTATCAGTTATTTTATGTTATCTTTTGACACTTTTGTGGTGTTCTATTTTATATTTAGATGAAAATGTCAGCAGGGTTAAAAGTGACAAAACCCATATTGTGCCACAACAACATTCAGTTATCAGCGCTGTTCAGACAATGCTACTGGGTGCATTAATTAACACGAAAAACAGAATAGAAATAGTCTGATTTAATCTTCAGATGTTGGCTTTTACATATAAATGACATTTTTCAAAATATCCAGTTTGCAGAATAAAAGGACAACAATTATAGAATACTTAATTACACACAGTCTGAGCTGAAAAACCCCTGTCTCAAAACACATTGCAGAAATGTAGCTAAACGTCACACTTGTCTGGGGAGTATGATGTTATTTTATTTCATTTTATTTTCATTTTTTACAAGAATAGCTTGTTCTCGTTTTCAAATAAACATCAACTGCTGCTGCACAGTGCTACTAGAGGTCGTCTTTACCACAAGACATGAGAATAGTATCAATATTAGTAGTAATTCTTGGCAAGAATCTAAGCAGCTTTTCCAAAAGAAACTATTTCTGAAGAAATTAGGTCACTGCAAAAAGTGAACACTAACTGGTTTTTTATGTTCATGGATATGCTCTGTCTTTTTAAGGGGTGATCGCTGTGGTGATCTTTGTCATTGTATGTGCACTGGCAATAATGGCCAGATACATCTGCAGCAGGAAAGGGACATATCAAAACCAGGAAGTCAAAGCAGCACAACCTGAAGATGGCCCTGAGTTTCCCTTCAGCAGTGAGGCAGATTGTCAGAGCGCTCCCAATGAAAACCAGAAGGAGTATTTCATTTAGCAGGAGTCCTGACCTCTCACTGACCTGACAGGACACAGTGGGATGACTTAAAATGTGCTCAGTGCTTTACAAGGCATATAGCCCCTCAGCCACTGGTCCCAGTGCACAAAGAAGATGTGGAGAAACTGAACAATTCCTGATTTTATTTATGTCCTTCTTTTTGTAAATATTGTACTCTTTGCTAAAACTTGACAAATGTGTCCCATTATAAACGTTGCTGCTGCTTTTCTTTTGAGGATGTAAATATTAAAGAATGTACAGTAAATGTTGATTTGTGTGCTTTAAGGTGTTTTCAAAGAGGCAGCAGTTGCGATTGTGACCGCCTGGCAACACTGGTATTCACTGTTTAAAGCTGGCAATAGCTGGGTGCATGCCACTCCAGCTGCAGCAGCAGCAGCAGCAGCAGTGAGGGGCCATGCATGTTAGAGAGATCAGCAGCTGCCCTCACTTCTCTTTGCTGCTGCCACCAACCACTGAAACAAGAGGAGGCGACAGCAGCAACCCTCCCTGTCTGAAAGCACCTTAACAATATCTTTCTCTGCCACACTGACATATTATTTAAGACGTGATGGTTAAAACACGACTTTGTTCCAGTTAAACTAGACTTTTGGACTTGATTTATAAGAAGTACTTTTTCTACAAGAATGAAGAACCTTTCGTCAAATATGAGTCAAATTTGAGTGGAGGATTGACATGCATATTTCATCTAGAAAAGCTCAGCCAAGGCGCCCAGAAGTTTCGAGACTCATAAAAAACTGAGTCTCAAAACTAAAAGCCATCTATCTACCCGAACTGGATCTCAATACCTGCTGTATCTATGAATATAAAATCAAAGTCACTCTTCCACACGCACTTCATGTGATAGTCTGAAACCTTTTATGTTTCTCCTCACTGTTTCCTTTATATTATGAGCAAAATAAAGCTTTACATTGAGACCAAGGTTTTTTTTTTTTTTACTTTTACTTTTACTTTCTGTCTATGTCACCTGCTGAGAGCAGTCGACATCAGAAATCTCAAAGTAAGTGGCACAGGCTATAAAAACACAGAGAGGCTGTCACCTTCTTCACTCTGCAGACATTTAATGCATTTTTGCTGAAGCACTAATCTGTGTTTGTCTGAAAGGTAGACTAAGAGATCATCAGAACAGGAAATGGAATTGAAAAGAAGCTGACAGTGAGATATAAATGATGCAATGAAAGCCAGCCATCCAAGCACTGTTGGATATTTATACTTTACTGTCTTGGAAAAAAGGCAGAAGCTGTAGAAAAACAATGTTTTTTTTTATTTCATTTCATTATGGTGTAATGTTTTATGACTTATCTTATTGTGGCTGAGTTGAGTATTGGTTCTTTGTGTCTCATATACAGCTCTGTCATTTTCATATAAACAAATGTCTCTTTTGACATTATTTAGCACAGTATAATCCCACACAATAATGATAAACAGCTCATGAAAGAATTTATATTGGCTCCTTTAAACGCCTGCTGTCTGGAAACTCTTCCCTGCCATGAAAATAAAGAGCTGCATTTCTCTTTTCCTAGTCGCTTGGTAGTTATCAAATGCTGCTGTGCTCAAACTGAGAAAAGAGCACAGCTGTTTACAGACCCAAATTTAATAAGAGACATTCCAGTGAGGAAAAGAGATAACTAGAGATAGTGTTTGATAGGAAATTTATAGCAGCATCACTAGAGCAATGGCTGTTTAGCACCAAACACATCACCTAACTCAACTAACTCACCTGACTTTGTTGAGTTAGCTGTCAACCCTCATCAGTACTGAATAATCTGAACATTTGTGGTTTGGTACTTTCTTTGAGTACAGGCTCTATTTTTTCTGGCCAATCGTTATCCTGGCCAGTGTGAACCTGGAAAGGCTGTTGCATATGGACACTGACATGCTACAGTAGTTTACTCATCCAATCTAAAATCCACTTTAAAAAAGCAAACGTTTGTCCATCAATAATTTCCAGAGCAGAAATATGGAACCACGTCAGAGTAATTTTATTTGGACAGAATTCCTCTTGTGGAATTGATTGTTGCTTGTAGACAGTGGTACATTTGGAGATGCTACATCAGTAAATTAAAGTACAGAACAGTGACTTTCCACTCGAAAATCCCTGTTACAGCGACTGTGTTTATATGCATAGTTTAATGCATTTGCCCTCATCACAATTATGTAAACTGCAGCTACGATCAAATAGTCACAGAATGTTTTGTGCCTGATCAACACATAAAGAATACAAGATTCTCAGTAGAGTATGACAAGTTATTCTAAGCTCTCACTCTGTGCATGTTATCACAACCTCACAGTCATATGTCAACAGCCAGGACAGGGATAAGGGAGCAATTTTATATCTGCACTGGCTTTTGAGCAGCCACTTTCTGCACATTTAAAGACTCATGCCCATCACTTTATTGTGTTGACGATCACTGGGTTGGAATAAAAATGAAACTGCAACTTCAATAATGTAGTAAATAAACACTGTATTTGTGAATAACTGTAGCATTAGTGACAATAAGTGAGTTGCTTTGGATCAATTTGAGGTTTTCCTTATTAGGATAAACTCCTGTACCATAATAATAAACATTATTTTTCAAGAAATGAGTTTTTTAAGACAACAATACAAAGTACAATATGTAGTTTAAAACAACACATGATGAGGCAGATTGAAATGTTAGGAAATTAAGATTCCCCAGCTCAGTAACAGACTGTATGTATTTCACAGTTCACATATAAAACAAAGCAATGGTGCTAAAAACATGCAGGTCCAGTATAAAGTATGTCCTGTAATAGCTGTTTGTCATTACTGTGGGTCCGATTGTTGAAAGCAGCTCAGAGGGTCTGAGTGAGGAGTCTGCTGAGGGGCTTGGTCTTTGCTAATAAATTTCCTCCTGGGCCAAACAGAGTAAATAAGATGGTATGAGGTGTAATAATAATTAACTGCTACATGTCTATCTCTCTGGGTGCTTGCAGAGTCTCTCTGTCTCTAACCAGATTGAAGCGATATGCAGCTTTTTATCAGTATTAGACTGCTGGTGAAACCCATTAAGACTGACAGGACTGCTAGCAGATGAAATTCTTAAGTCTTCTTTGTGTATCTGTAGTGTTTTCTAATCCGCATGTTGTCAATATTTACATCTATTTAAAATAAGTCACTTTACATTTGAACCTGCCTTTATGGTGGATTTACTAACAATAATCACTACTGAACTTAAAGTAACTTTCATCAGCTGTTTGTCAATTCAAGTCCTGTTATAGAAATAAAGATCATATCTGCAGCAGAAAATGAAGTAGAAAAACAGCGTTTAGAGAGAGCTGAGGTCTTTTGTTTTCCTGTTTAATGAAGCTGGAATACAGCAACCCTTCCCCTTTCAAGAGCAAATGAAATTAACATACATTTACATCACACATTGCTGTTCCTCCTAAACTTGTGAAGCCAGGGTTCCTTTATGCACTACATGACATTGTTGTCTATTAATATGCTTCTGTCTACTGAATGCAGATAAATAAAGGTAACTAAGTGAGTAAAACTGAAACACGCAGGAGCTGGAAACAGCAAAGTAAAATGTTTATGACAATTTGTTTCCACATTCCAAAACTTGGAGGTTAAAGACAGATTCAGAAAAACCTTTGACTTTGGAAATAAAGCACCATTTTCCAGGGGATTTCTTTTGAATTCATTCAAATCTAAATTGAAATATTAAAAGTGCTTAAAAAGTGAGAATATCTTCCCAGAAAAGCAGGAAATATATCCCAATCATTTGAATTGTTTACAACACCATAAAAAAAATAGTGTGAATGTGTAATCATTTCCAAGTTTTTACATGACATATCAGAATGAGTCAATTATCACTGTGTCATCTATAGATCGAATTTGCATTTTCAAACCAGACTAAACATGGTGCAGGTAATTTCAGCCACATTCTATGGGCTGTTGTTCAACAACATCCCAATTTTACGCAGAATCAGAAAGAACTTGTACTCGTAAGAAGAGAAAAACTGGCTTGAGGCAATATGGAAGGCAGTGCACAGCTCACTCACACAGCTGTCTTCACTCATTCTGATTAGACCTGTGTTCAGGCTGAAGTTGGCTGTAGCTCCACTGGAGTCCTGACAAGAGTTCTAATTAGCCAAAGTAAGTGCAAACACCTGTGAGAATGAATTAAAGGTACTTTTAAATCCAACTATTCTTTCTCTTAGCAGTTAGTTTCATTTGATCATACCACTTTACATACCCTACTTCTCACTTTCATTGAATTTGTTGTGCAGTGTTTTCACTTTCAATGCTTCCAATAAAACCTTTAATGTCATCTTCTGTTGGAAGTGTCTTCAGTTTGCTGTGGTTAGCTGTTTGTTTGAGATAATATGACAATGTACAAAAACATCAGTATAGATTTGCCAGCCACTGGAGAAAGTGTTAGATGTTTTAAATCAGAGCACCAGGACAGACTGTCAAAAATTGATTTATCATTTTATGTTTTGTTTCAGTCTGAAGTGATGTGATTATTCTGATTTTTATTACACAGGATTATCCAAAACAACAAATATAGACATCTTTTCATTTCTATATACGGTTTCTCAATGGAATTCTTAGAAAACATACAACATGATTAACAATAATCTTCAATGCCCAGATGTTGTGTAGCATGGCATCTGTAAAGAGCACATACTTTTGAACATTTAACCATACTCATCGGGAATTTGTGACAAGAGATCCAGGGAAACAAAACACTACTATTAGTCTGATGAATTATTCTTGAAATATTAGCATTTATATACATTCACAAGAGAATTTCACACTTTATAAAAGCAGACTACTACAGTAAAAGTAGGAGAAAATGTACACTGGTCCAGTGACACTGACAGACGTACAAAGGACAGTTGATTTCAGGACGATAAATAAAGGGCAGGACATGCATTTAAATTCCCTAATATTTTGCTGTATAACATATTCCTCTGTGTGATAGAGACACTGTGAAGTCTCACAATAAAGGGACTCCAACTGTTGAAGTGTAGTTCAGACTCATTCCACTGCCCCTTCCTTGTTATCTCCCATTTGATTACTCATTTTCTGATCTCTTCTGTGGTTAGTATGCACAGGAGCAGCTCTCCCTGTGGAACTCATCAGATGATGCACAACAGTGCAATCATATGATCTCCAGGTGTTTTATTTACCCAACAGGAGTAATTCAAGCCTCGCATCAACAGCTTTCTGGGGAGTGGAAAAAGACAAAAATCTAGAATCTTGAACCCTGGTCTTACCTTCACAGACACATGTAGATACATCCATCATCATCTACTGTGGAGCTGGGGCAATCCCAGATGACAAGTGGTGAGGGGATGGTACACCCTGGACATTTAATTGAATCTAATTTAAATAACAGTGCACATTGATCATCATATCAGCAGTGAGCATCAATGCTGCACCATAAGTATAGTTTAATTTAACTCTTTAGTTTAACTCTTGTTTAATCTTTATTTTTTTAAAATTATAATTTAATTTTTGTCATAGCTCTATGTTTGTCTGCGTCACTGCACTTTGTCTGTGTTCTGTGTAGCACCTCTGGTCTAGAAGGAACGTTGTTTCTCTTCACTGTGTACTGCGTCTGCTATATAAATTTTGAAGTGACAATAAAGCTTCTTTGACTTGACTTTGACTTTGATGTCAATATGCCAGTTAGCACAAAAGCTAAATTTCATCCGTTGTCCTAAGACAGGTACCATAAAAAAGTCAGACGTCATACCGATTAATTATAGACATAACATTACACATGTAGACATATCACAGTGAAACACGAAGACCAGTTACAAAAAGTACACACATTACATCATTCTTTCTCGGAGCCCTAGGAGAAAGAAGAAATTCCTCTGTTCCTCGCGGAATATGTATAGGCCTTTACTTCACCAGCCAGGATCAGTACCAAAAGATGAATCACTGGCAGGAACAGTTTGGTTGTGTCTGACTGTGTTTACATGGGGGTGGCCTAGCATGTCCATAATCCAGTAGTCTTGTGAGTAGAAGGTGTTGACTCTTCATAGCTGGGTAGAAGATTTGATCATCCCTCTTTCATGGACAACTTAAACACAAAAGAAGATAAAAATATACGAAGGCAGTAGATAGACACGCTGATGGCAAAATTAAAAGGCTTTTGTAGGATACACACAGCACCTGCCAAACCATGTGTCTGCACCTTGGCAGCCATTTTAAGTCTCGGTAGCCATATCACCCTATCAACCCTAACCCTAACTCTCCAACCAATTAACCTTAATCTGGGACCATTTCCAAACCCTATCCACCTAGGCTGAGTACCTAACCCTAACCGATCTCCCAAACCATGTTATCATAAACTTGGGAATATTCTCTAATACTAACCATCCAATCTGGATGCCTTGGCTACCCTTAATCCTAAAACTTTTCCTAACCATTTGGACTGGACGCCTACACCTAACCAATTATCCCTAATCTGGAAATGTTTCCTAACCGTAACCACTCAATATCAGTACCCTAACGTGATTTGAATGTATAATCCTAACTGATCTCTCATCTCAAACCAACCAAGTCTCAAAGTGCATAACATTCTAGTAATGGGGGATGTCTTTCTATGGCTGTCTCATGGCCTCATGGGGGCTGTGGGTTGGCAGACTTCTCATTTCTATTAACTCCTAAATTGGTCAATGCAAACACATCCAATCATTTAATTTCCATTTTTATGGTATGTATCCAGGACTACTCCATCTAACCCTGACCCTATAGACATGGTGTATTTTTCCTGACCTGACCCTAACCCTAACCCTAACCCCAATCCCCCACGCTGACATTCACACCTAAGTTTGTGACACCAAATTAGTCTAAAATATACTTTTCCATTTATTTATAAACAGCTGAATGCAAAAATCTAAGACAGTAAACTGTTTAAAAGAACTGCTGATACAATACTATACAATACTGGGAAATTAGGGATCCGAACTGATAATAAACCATTAATTTTCTCTCTTCTTTAGTAATGCGTTGCTCTATTTCATTGTTTTCTACAATAAAGAAATTACTGATGCTGAAGTACAGTAGATTGAAAGTTAATAATAAAGGGACTCTGAGCCTGCTCCTGGTACATTCCCTGGGACTACGGACCTGATAATCCATCTAAAAATTAAACTTCATCTACTCAACATGTAGAGAGCTTTTTGAAGTTGTTCTTTTTGAAGTTGGAAAAGTGGACCTCTGTGTATTCGTTTTAATGTTCAAAGCCCTTTTCTATTTTAACACCTTGAACAGGACATTCCTGGGGGTTTGTCTTTTCAATCTACATGCCCCATTAACTATAGTTTGATGATCCCTCAGAGCTGTCATTTTTGAATAATAAATTTGTATCAGTTTTAGTACATGCTTACATGATTCAAAATTACCTAAATACCATTAGGACTCATCTTTAATATAGTATGTGGGCTTAAGCATTCCACGGCTCATTGGAATTATAATTGAATTTAACACACTGCCTACTCGAGGTTGCTGTCAAGTGTTATGAA
Source organism: Mastacembelus armatus (assembly GCF_900324485.2). NCBI lineage: Eukaryota > Metazoa > Chordata > Actinopteri > Synbranchiformes > Mastacembelidae > Mastacembelus > Mastacembelus armatus. Next base: position 4,486,093 of record NC_046636.1, on the reverse strand, counting down.
TAAATGGGCTCTCACCTGAATGAAGAGAGTTGATTAATGCTTCTCTGCTCAGATGAAATAGCAGCAATCAGTGGTGAGAGAAGAGGCGGGTGGAGAGAGCAGTGACTCTGTGGCTGTTTCCTGTTGCATTCTGGAGGTAGGCTCGATAATTACCAGCGGCCCGTGCCCTGATTAGTGATCTGATGAGACTGCAGTGCTATGAGCAGAAACTGCATCACCACCCACCTGGTTATGAACGACACCACAGGCCTCTGTTGTCAGTTTGTATCTATCATAATTGCTGTGGAAAATGAATCTGGAATAGCAATGTGGCAAAACACTGTGTCAAATTTAAAAATGTGTACAAGTAAAAAAAAAAAAAAAATACAGTAAAAAGAGATGCTGCCCCCAAAATACTTACTAGAGGTCAACATGTGTAATAAAGGTAATCCCAAGGAACCACACACTTTACTCCTGTGTGAATCCTATATCACTTATCGCTACCGGGCCATCTCGGGGCCTCAAGATTAGATGATACACTGATTTCGTTCAAACATTTTTCAACATCAGCTTTGTCTCTTATCACCGTGGCAGATATGTATGAGGAAGAAGGTGAAGGGCTGAGGTTAGAAGCAGTAGCTGGTTTTTGACACTGCAACAGCTACAACGCACAAACTATTAATTACAACCCTTGCTACATCTCGGCCCCTTCATTGAGCTGATAAGAGTACACACATAGATCACTGGGCTTTGCTGCTGTGCTGATTACATCTTCAGCAGCATTATGCAGAAGAAGCTCCATAAATAAAAGCGATCTGGTGGACACAAGTCACCAAATACCTCATGTTTTATTCATATTCTGAATGAAAGCAGTGGGAGTTCATCCTTTAGACATTCACTGCTCCGGCTCATCTCTCAGGATGTTAGGCAGGCCTCTGTCTCACCTTCTTAAGTGTGAAAGCCATCCCAGTTGTTTTTGAGCTTGTGAGGTCAAAAAGGATAACCTTGTCAACTGTTTGAAAACTGTTGTGAAATATTAACAGCTCTTCATTACAAAACTTTGGCAAACAGGGACACATTTATAGCTGTTATGGAGTGAACAACAACCTTGTAGCCCTCAACCACACATTTGTGTTGTCAGCAGCAGGAGACTGGAAGTTGTGATGATGAATGAAGTGAACGCATGAATGAATTCTTTTACAATTCATGCAAACATGCTGTTCTTCCAGAAAACAAACAGAATATGCTTAAAAACTGAACAAACTTTAAAAACTTTAATTTTTCATGTTTGTCAAAAAATAGCATGTTGTTGCCAGTGAAGTTTTCCTCATAAAATAAATGTCCCAGTTTCAATAGTGGCCAATGGGAAAACTGGGGCTTTTCTCTGTGGGCATCACATAGAGACAACAGAAGAGAGCGGGATACATAGTGTTGTGTTGTGGTGATCAGCCCAATCAAACACAAATCCACATTTCGAATAGTTGTGCATCAGGCAGTAGCAACTCTGCAGACAACAGAAAGAACAAGCACAGCAGCAGTGTGGGTTCAGGACCACAGCTGCCAGCTGAACCGTAATTATGAGTCTTTCCTTCTGAGTTTATCAGATTCTACTTCTGGGTCACATCTATAATGGGGACTTTTTTAACAATACACTAATATTTAAAATGTATCATAGTGTGTGACAAACCACCAGGATCAACAATAGAACCATTTCTAGCAATTCTGTTTAAACATAAAATTTACTAGAATAAAAAAATTTTAAAAATGTGTTTTTTCAGGGAATTTACTGAAATGGCTATTAATAATTTAAAGATAGATGATGATGTTTAAAGCCAGTGAAATTCAAAAATACCACTAAAGAAAAAGCAGCAAGAAACACACTGCTGTTTTTATTAAAATTCTATACCTGGCCAAATAAATTATTGCATTTATTTTCAACATAACTTTAGTTACAAATACTTGAACCATTGTGCCAAATGTTGTATACATGTAGTACAGACAGATTAATCCATTTGCAAAATACCTGCCTTCACCCACTCCCACTGTGGATCATGGCCTTGCTGTTGTGTGATTTGTTGTTTTCAGTCCCAGACTCAAGGGTTTTCAGCTGATTTGGCACAGTTCAGTGCACCTGAAGGCTCCCACAGCTCTAAGGACAGTTTAATGTGCACACTGCACTTAAGAGTAAAGGTTAGAGTGTTTGTAGAAAGTTCTTATAGTTTAAAGTCTTTAAAGTGGGACCAAAAACTTTAGTTCGAACTGTGACTTGTAATTAATTTTTTTTTTGGTCAGAAGAGAATACATTAACCAAATGATATATAAATCACCATTATACAATAATGGATGGATTTTTTTTTTAGGGCTGTCAAAATTAACATGTTAACGCGTTAACACAAATCCATTTTAATGGCACTAATTTTATTAACGCCCGATTAATGCATTTCCTTTTTGACCCGTGGCCTAGCCCATAGTAGGAGAAATGGAAAATGCAGCCATAGACAGTAAAGAGTGCAGCAGCAAACAGAAACAGAGAAAGAAAACGGTCTTCTGAACGATAAATTCATTTACAAAACGATGTCTGATGGTTCTGTCGACAAGACAAAAGTTGTCTTTGTTTGTTGTCGATGTCAGTTAAGTTGACTTGTCTGTTTGAGCCACTGGCTCAGTGCAAAGAAAGAAAATAATGGGAACTTGTGTTTTTTCTGTTCTTTTTTATATGTGTTTAATAGACATGAAGAACTTCTTTGAAAAACATATCTACGACCTTTGAAACATGTCATGTAATAATAAACATACATTTGCATAAAGCATCCATGTTTGTCCATGTTGATTAGAGTATTAAAAACTTGAAAAGTATTAATTTAAGGTACATTTAGAACAGAACAAAATGTGCGATTAAGTTGCGATTAATCACGAGTTAACTCATGACTATACGATTAATCATGATTAAATATTTTAATCGATTGACAGCACTGGATTTTTTATATTTGTAGCATCATGAAAAAATGTTATAACTGATATCAAGTCTGCTTTGCTTACATTTTCAAACATATTCAATGTGTTCATCTTTGAGGCGCAACAAAAAAGTCTTGTATTGTTCATGTCCATTTCACATGCATGCATTTTACTGCAGTCTTTTATTGTATTTATGTATCTTGGTCATTGGTTCATCTGTCCAACAGGCTCTTCACTGTTATCCTTAGACACTCCTCCTCCTCCGATGCTACTTTCCTTTGGGGTCCCTCAGGGTCCAAGGCTTGAATGCCAGCTCTTAAGCATGTGACAAACATTGCCATAGGAAATGTACAATCCAAGGCTGGAGAAGTAAAAAGAGTTTCTAAAAACTTGTCCAACTAAATAACCTCTGTGTCATTACATTTCTTTACAGAGAAAGTTAAAATAATTAAAATTCCACTTTGACTATTAAGTAAGTAGATTACAGAGCTGCACTAATCATAAGGTCTTACTGCTAAGTTCAATAATAATGTGCAAACTTTCAACAATGCAATTAAATGCACAACATATTCATAGAGTGTTTTATTTTGCACTATTATATCTGTGGACCCTGAGTTATCTAGATTAGCTGCTGATACAGACTCATCATAACCACCACCCACAGTGGGATTTTACCTCACACAGCATCAGATTTGTAGGTGTATCTAGATTCAAATGACTTACAGTGTTTATACCCATCTGTGCTGGCAACATCCAACATGTCATGCTAGGCAATTCCCTCAACTCCTCCATGTAATTATGCAGTCTCTGCTCCTGTAATACATAAGTAATGCTGTTTATGGCCCAAGGTCAGAGCAGAGGGGCCAGGGAGCCAAGCTTGTGATGGATTAATAGTTATCAAGGCTTTGAACTCTCTGAGACAGTGACACATTTCAGCATATCAAGAAAATCCCCCCCCTTTTTAAATTCCTTTTCCCTGACACTTGAGAGGAGCAGTGTGAAAATATGGCCTCAGTGTTTCTCTGTGTAGTATACTGTGATCTAAACACTTGTCAGCCAGTAGACACAGAAATAAATCCCATATATCCCAATCTGAAAACGTGGAGTGTGAAATGCATATCCAAGCTGAATTTGCTCCATATTTAAAAATCACAACCCAAACAATTACCTTGAAATTAATTAAAACCAATGTTTCAACAAGTGCTGCCTACTGATAAGAGACTTTCTAAAACTAGCAGCCCCTTTTCATTCACATTTCAAAAAGGGCTTAACGTTAGTTATTGTGTTTTGGTGCTATACAAATAAAACTGAATTGAATTGAATAGTGACATAGCTGTTTGCAGCATGCCACAGTGACATGATGAGCAGCTGCAGAGAGGAAAATAATTCAACAATTTGGACAGTGTTATGTGGGTAGTGGTGGTGCCTTCTTGTTCTAGTTTTAATGTTATGTGGTCAGACAACTGGTCATCCAATATAACGATTAAGGTTACTACACAGCCAGTTGCACATCTCACTGAGCAGACAGACTTTTTTTCTACATAACATAACACAAGTAAAACTCAGAAAAAGTAAATCGACTTGTTTAGTCCTCAGGCATAATTACAGCCTCAGTGGATCTAACATCACCTACTGTATATTATTAAATAACACATTAAACAAGATATTAAAAATGATACTGTATATACATATTCGATCCTTATTGGGGAAAAAAGAAAGAGTTCCATTAAACCCTCATGAGAAAAAGAAGAAAAGGAGACCTTAATAAAAGCTTCATAGAATAAGAAATAAACCTGCTGATTTACATATTTAGATAATGTCACCACCAAAGGAGAGATGGAAATATTAACTGGTGCATCGGTGACAACTCCACCTTTGGTATTTCAACCAAATAAGTAGATTTATACCCAGAAACCTATTACACTGTGGGCTCTTACAAAGAAAATGACTGTTTATTGTTTTTTCAACCTATGTTGTAATGTTGTAATTTCATTTCCGTTGGTTATAACATTTTCACAGGGAGTTTGACCTTATCAAAGAGTAGAGAATTATATAGGCTAAATGAAGACAGTAAATATGGGCTACAAAAAAATGTGTTTGATACAATAACGTGCAGGATTTTGATTGTTTGGACTGTTATTTGTTCTGTTGGTACACATATTTATTTTGGAGATATATATTTTATATTTATATATTTGCCTATTGTTGAGGAGGGTCACTGTAAATATGGCTATGCTATTCATGTTAGCCTACCTCCATCACCTCGCTTTCTTTTTCTCGCAGTATCCTCTCCACAATTCCAAAAGTTTAGCCTCATCTGGTGAAGTCTTTTCATCTTTGTATTCTAGTAGCCTAATGACTGAAGGGCCAGTCCACAGTCTTTAATTACACCCTCTTTTCTTTAGGTTTTGCTTTTAGACAGGTTCAATTTTGCAGCTTAGAACCCCACTCCTCCCCTGTCAGGAGAATTTTATTAACGTTAGTTTGTAAAGCAACAAATCCAGAGGCTGCTGAGATTATTCTCTTCAGCTCTCAGTTAATAAAGTCGATTATCTTGACACAATACAATATACGTGCAGCTCCCAAATAAAGTCATTTTAGGCAATTATTTCACCACTTCTGTTATATGTACCTTGAAAAAATACCGAGGTCAGGACCTCAGGGACCTCAATGTGGGTCTGGCTATGCGTATAAGCAAACAATTTATTTCAATGAGAAACACCTGCCTGACACTGTGCAGTCCCTATCCTATCATCTGTTCCTAAAGGTTCAAGGGTATTTCTCTAGCGAGTAACAGTGTGTAGTTAGTAGTTATCACATCATGTTGATACTGAATTTGTGAACTTTGCTGATAAAGAACTCATCCTATTCCTCTTTGTGTGTCTGTTTCTCTGGATTAGACACAAACTCCAGTGAGTGTCACTTAAATGCCCCCAGTGAAATTTGATGTGATAATTATTTCTCTCCTCGACCAGCACACTTATCAAAGGCCAACTACCAGGCCCAAAGCATGCCAGGAACTTCTCAGGGGGATAGAGCATGCCAACAGATAATTGCCTAGTGTAGAAGTTACAAGTTAAAAGTGTGAAAGTCAAATGAAAAATATTAAACTTCAAGCAATAAGTCGAAGATGCATTTCCTACTGCACCTTTTTATAATCAATCTCTGTTAATTAGTCAAAGTCAGCTGACTGACGACCTTGTGCTGTGAAATTTAAAAGCCACTTAGGTTTTACTGTCTCATAGTACCTGATATGGTTATATCTCTAAGGAGAGCTGGATACACAAAATGAAACTCAGCCCAATTTGGGTCAGACTCAAAAAACTTTGGTTGTTGGGAATGACAATGAGTGCACATTTATACCATGTAATGTATCTTAGTGGTAGACAACTGGACAACCAGCATCTGGAACACCTAATGATGTGTCTTGAGAGTACAGAGGTCTTTCATATGCACATCAGCTTGGAATCATTTAACTATAATCCCCAAATCAGGAGCATTTTACCAAAATAATCAGACCACTGAGTGCAACATCACCCTCTGCATTTATGCTGCATAAATAAAGTAGCGGGATCCAGGTTTGCTTCCAAACCCTAATTTCATACTGTAAGTGAAATTAAACATTTAGGTTAGCATAAAAGAATAAGTTGCTTGTGTGATAAGAGCATGGCACAGCTAATAGTTGATTATCAATTATTAGGGCATAGACAGCTGAGTTTGCATAGGTTTGTATGTTATGATAAAACACATATTAAAATGAGTTGTGCGTCATGCATTACATGAGGAAGTGAAAAGAGCATTGTCTCCACTTGTGAAGAAACAGACACATGACTAGGATAAGTGTGTGGTTGCAGGAGGACCCACACACATACACACACACACACACAGACCTACACACCTGCACACAAAGTTTTCACATGGGCAGTTTCCTTATAAGGACTTAAAGTGCTCCAAGGAAGGACTGTGGAATGTGCCAAGAGGCTGGGACTCTGCTTGTGCACCGACGAAGGGGTGCACAGTCTAAAACCATAGCTTACAGCTTGCTGGCTGCGATTTCTAACACAGTAGAGGGTCCTTATACGAGTTTTTTGGAATTTCAATTAAAGGCAAATATTTTTGAAAGAGGTCTTCTCCTCTGCTTTTTCAACAAAGGAACACGCCTTAAAAATACATAAACATTAATCAAGAAAGACAGCAAGCAAAAATTGTTCTGGTTCCAGCACAGTCTACCATGTTTCTCAGCCAAGTTACAGAAAAGTATAGGACTCCATGATAATCTAATCTGACAATGGCCATCTCAGTATTTTTTGCTTTTTGATCCCAACATTAAACAGACACTAGAGAAGCAGAGATGGAGACTGGATTCAAGCAAAAAGCAGTGGGTGGGAAACCATTACACAACACTATAGCATGAAATCTGAAGCAACATGCATATGTATACATTTAAAAGTAGAACAGTGTCCAGCCTACACAATAATAGATGTCACATAACACAAAGGATCCAATAAATACGACCAATCTCAGAAAAATACAATAGGTCCAATTAAATATAACTGGTACAATAAAACACTACCAGTGGTCCAGTCATTGATAATGCACCCATATGCCAAACGGTGCCTCTTTACATCTGTGATTAGAGAAAGAATTGAAGTGGCAGTAGAGAAATGGGACATTGTGATTTTTGCTAAAAAAGCACATGGTCTTACCCAGGATAACCAAGCATCTCCTTCAAGGAGGTTAGGACTTCACCAAGAATCTTGTGATGAAAATGAAATTAAAAACGACCCGAGCAGCCTCTACTCATGTAAGTAGATAGTTCCACATATTAAAGAGAATTTTTACAAGCCAGGAATTGTCTGGGGAAATATGGCTTGTCAAGGCTGATATTAAATCCACGTAGTTTGGCCACTATGTAGGTTAAACATTTGGGATTTCAGGTTAATGGCAAAGTGGACCCTAGAGGAGACTTGGAAGAGTGCTAAGTGACAGCTCTGTGTAAAGGGAACATGGAAGAAGTTCTGCTCACTTATTAAATCAGAACACAGAGGCTTAAAAAGGTAAAATCTGTGTCCATGCTGCAGATTTCTCATATTTTGTATCGTTGTACTCCAAAACGTTTTTTACTTGCAGCACATACCTGGTCAACTGAGAATGAAGTTCAGAAAAGCTGTGTACTGTCCCAACAAAGCTGCCTGATCTGCTTAGTTTGTGGAAAGGTTTCATTCACAAACATGATACCAAAGATTCAAAAGATTTTACACCTCAGTACTTCAAGTCTGTTTGAAATAAACAGAAAAACTTAACTGTTAGTTATCACAAATTATTTAACAAAAAATGTAACCTTAGGGACTACAAAGGGAAACGTAGCCCTTTAGCCTCAGCTGCCAATGCTTCTTCAAGCTGACGTTAAGGCAGTACATACTCCACAAGAACAGAGAAATGTGTTCTCTCTCATAGGTCTTTTTTCTCACAGTTTGTTCTCAACACATCATGTGGGCAGAACGTTTTTCTTGTGTGGTGTCCGACAGCTATTGTGTGATTGGTCAGAAATTTGAAGTGGCCGTGGTTAATGCGGAAATTGGAAATGTTGTCGTTTCTGTTACATTCCCACAATGCTTAGTGCACGTGACGTGTGCTGCAGTGGGAGGGACTTTCCAGAAGTTCTGCACTTGACTTGCTCATGGAGTATGAAATGTCCTGGCAAGAACTAACTTTGTTCTTGTTTTCGCCACCTCAAGAAAACTATAACAAATTTCTCTGTTCTGGCAGAGAAACACATAACAGGCTTTAGGTTATGAGAGTGTGTGAAGTGTCTCTCCCCCCTACTCTTGTCAGTATGGCCCTCTGCCCACTTCCTGATTTTGTGTATACTTATGTTTCCCACCTGGAGCTCAGTTTGAGTCAGGCTTTTAGTGTTTTGTTTTTTCCTCCTGGGTTGTCAGGCCCAGTGAGCCGTGGAGTATTTCTGACAATCACGTTGACCCATTAGTGACAGCCCAGAGGGCTGTGCACCAATGAGATTGGTTACGAATTGGTCCCTCAAACTGAATGAAGACAAGGCTGGTTCGATTTTTTTGGGAAGATCCTGCCCGAACTGCCACTTATATATGGGTGTCACGTACATGATGAGGCCTTGTCAAACTCAAGCTATTGTGTGATTGGTCAGAAATTTGAAGTGGGCGTGGTTAATGCGGAAAGTGGAAATGTCATTCCTGCTTTTTCCACTGGCTGTTGTCATAGCAATGGATAGTTTTGAGGAACAGCTGCCAGAGGCAGTGAGGAAGTAGGAAGAGCTTTATAATGATGGGTCTGCAGCTTATATATGGGTATCGCATACGTGATGAGCCCTCGTCAGACTCAAACAAAAGGAGGGTTGGTTTTACATACCTGTCTGTAAAAAGAGATAGAATATCTTGGTAAAAGACAGACCTGCATGTCTGTATTTTAAAAAACCAGTCTATCATCAGATCATTTTCAAGTTTACAAGTTTAGGGAAGCTTCAAAATCGGTCTACAACATGTAATCATTAGAGCCCTGCTGCTAACATGGATAAAATTGTTGTGTAGATATAAAGAAAATGTATTTTAATATAGGTTGCTCTGATTTAAGGGTATCTACACCCTCAAATTCTGCTAGAAGGTTCTCTCCCAGGCATATTTAAAAATACTTATAGAGCACAAAGTTTTGTATATTATAATCATGGTGAGAAAGGGGCCAGAGGACTCAGTCAAGCCAAACTTTTAAATCCAAGCAATCAGACAGAAACTAATAAAATGTTTCCACTCAACATAAATTTAGTTGGGAAAATTGCTATATCAATGACTCTGTCTGATTAAATCATAGCAGTGCTGCATTCTTAATCTGAATTTGGCTGTTATTATGCAAGCCTAAAATCATCATAACGTATCCTCACATTCTCGCTTTTCATTATTTTACTCAAAATAAGCCTCCACCCGTCTGATGTTATTTTATGTTTATTTTAGTGCCTTTTCATGCATGCAATTACCTACCATGCAGTTTATTAAATTAACATATAATTTAAAAAGTATTCCACAGTTACAGAGCTTTAATACTCTGTAATTTTTTACATATTTGCATATTTTTCTCACATAATCCCAGTTGTAAACTTAATAGCAGACAAAGTGGGGTTTTCGACAAATAGTGGTGAGGAAGGAAGGCATACAAATGCATAGCACTGCAAAATGAGCTGAGCTGGTCTGGAATATGCATGGTATCATTTAAATTTACAAGTGGGTTCAGTAAGTCTACTGTAGTAGTTGGTGCAGGCAACATTCAGCAGAAGGGCAGCTCTGCCTTCACTTGTCCTACTTAATTCATTTTATTCATTTGCTGGTTTGACATTTGACACCTGTTTCTACATGCAGTCTCATGTCTCAGGTGAGTAGCTGCAATTGTGATATGTTGATACAATACAGTCGACCATGATATGTAAACTTTATTGTGTTTTGTAAGTTTGTGAGTGTTGTGCATGTATGACTTTCCCAGCAACTAACCATCAAGCCAGCAAGTCACCAGCTTTGTTTAAACTAGTTCATTTTCTCTTGATGTTATTTGATTTGGACATCCAGATTCTCATCATATCACATCTTAATTACTGCAGCTGCCATTACACTTTTGATACAATTTTGTAGTTCTACTACAACAAACTAAGTAAAATTATTAATACTACCTAAGTTTCATACTCCAGGTAAATAAATACCTTGGAATTGTTCTAGGAATATTTTACTTTATTACAATATCAAATCACAAATATTACAAATCCATCAAAACAAAAAGTCTTATGGATTTTCCTTCCTTTCCTCTGAGCGTTTTCTTTGCATGACAAAGATTTTATTTGCATAACGCATTTCAAACACAAATTTGTGTTTGTTTTATATATGCAAAACATTAACAATACTAACTACAATAAGCACAAAATGAAGACAAAATAATTATAAAAGAATGTTAAAATGAAAATTGATTAAAGGAAAATAGTCAAAGACCCAGTCAGGAACAATCAGTTAAGGGAAATAGCAAGCAGCAAATGCCTCACAGCAGATATAGCTGCAAACAGTTACAACAGTTACACCAGTCTCTTGGCAGCATGTCTTTGTTGGCCTGTGTTGAGGACAGATGTCAAGTTGTCATCTTCCAGTTTAACTGTTGATCTCAAGACTGTTAAACCTGA